>NW_026127079.1:0-143618 GCF_943737965.1 Phodopus roborovskii | reverse complement strand
AGACAGAAACAATCAGATATCAGATTTCAAAGTAAATGTGATATATAGTGTTACATCCAGGACAGATAAATTTACACAGAGGAACCTTGTCACAATAAAATGAAAAAAAAAATTGAAGTCGAAGAAATAAAGTAATAAAAAAGGCAAGTAAAGATGAGACACATAAAAAGAGTCTGAATGCTATATGCTGTTATCTTTAAATTGCATGACCTCTATGAAAATGGCAACAACTGTTAACACAATGCTGCTGGATTAATCCCATTTATATTTTAAAAAAGCTTTGACTTGAAAACTTAAGTCTAAAGACAAGTTACTTGGGAATAGGATTCCTATTTTTGTTTCCACAGGAAAAAAAATAGCTATGGATTCCTTCTTGTCTAACATGGATTGATCAAACAAAACTGCCTGAAGCCAGGATTTCTGTGTCTTCTTAGGTTCCCTATGACAGCACCCCCTTCCAGTAAGAAGCAGTTTGGAAAACACGATAACCAAATTCCAAAATATTGTCTATAAATTTTTGTTTTCATTTAAGTGGGCTTAGTTATAAATGCTTAATGATCAAAATCAATCTCTTTTGAAAGGTAAAAATGGGATTATGATATAGAAATGTATACTTTGTTGTGGGTGCAATGGGTTTTCATTGGTTGATACAAATTTAAGGGCAATTTTGTGATATGTGCATTTCTATTTAGGTGTTGTGTTTATATAGCTCATTTAAAAATGTAATTTATAATTTAGTACAGATTTTAGATAGTTACCTATAATAGCAAAAAGTTAGTTAGGTTTTTCCTATAATAGCAAAAATTATAGTAATATTAGTAAGAATTTCTTGTTATACAAGGATGTATTTAAGATGTATAGGCATTCTTCAAAAATTTCAAAGACCTACAGAATATGGCATTTAAAATGGGTTAGGGTTTCTCTTAACCGTGATGCACAGCTGCTCCTAACACCACCTGCATCAGAAATGAAGATGGACATCGAAGAAACATAATATTGTAAAACAAGCCATTTGGCGAAGATACTGCTCTTGTCTGGACTTTTGACTTTATGCTGTGTAAACTGGATATGCAGGTCCAACAGGAAAGTAACTGCAGATACAAGGTGGATACTCCTCCAGGATTCCTGCTTCATGGAAGAGTTGCCCAGACATTTATCATGACACAGCTAAACAGCCAAAACAGGTGGACAGTTTAAAGTTTCCTGTTCTCCTAAGGATTCTGCCAGATACACTATAGCCTATAGGCTGAAGATGGAAGATTACAGAATAACGTCAGGTGTCTGACCAGGCAAGATATCTCTGTCATTTCTGTGGGCATTGAAGACAGATAGTTATAATTATAGTTTTCCTTAATTAGGATTAAAGATAAGTTACATATAGGACTTCAGACTCACAAAATAGGATATTTGATAAATTTTTTCTTTAAATCTTGCTAAATGTTAATGGAGTAAATATTGTTAACTGTGGTTTTTATTTGATAACTATTTTATTATATAATTTATTATGTCAAGGTTAAAAGGATTCTTTTTATTTAGACAGAAAAGAGGAGATGATGGGAGATGTTATAGAGAGCTGCGAAGTGCCACGCCTTAAAGTTGGCGCTGGCTTCTGCCTTCCAATTTCCCGATGATGAGAGCACTCTGTTGTAAACAAGTCCTTATTTGGCTAAGCCTGTTCAGCTTACTTGCTTCCATATAAGAGTAGTCTATCTGCAGGGTCCATGTGGCTCACTAATGTTGGTCAGTACAAGGGGATTTAAGCCTGTGCGGGCATTTCCCTGGGGTCAGAAGAAGCATGTTCAAGGATCCTGATTATACTGCTAGAAGAAAATCTTCCCTGAGTTGCGTTTTTCCTTGTTGGGTGCGACAGCTGGTGGCCTCTACAGGGATGGATTACAACTTCTTGCAGTCATTGCAGCGCTGGAAAGTTTCCAAGGTAAGGTATGACAATAAAGACCACAGAAATAAGTGGCAATAAGGTTCCCTAGGAAGAATGGGACAATAAGGACTGTGGGGATAAGTGGTAATAAAGTCTCAGGCATTGAGCAAGAGGTTCTAGCGAACCGAAAGTAACATCTTTTAAAATGGGGACATCTCAGTCTCATCCAATTTTTTTTGGCTCTTCAGGAGCTACTTTTGTCAAAGAAACGTAAAATAAAGAAAAGCACATTAGAAAGTTTCCTGGGGGAATGCAATGCCATTGCACCTTGGTTTGCAGTTTCAGGAGACCTTACATTAGTGTGCTGGGACAAGTTAGGCAGGGATCTTGACTTCGCTTGGGAACAAGGGATGCTAAAGCCCAGAGTCAGACCCGTTTGGAAGTTAGTGCATAGCTGCATTGAGGACAAGAAATGCTGTAGAGAGGTGGTGGAAAAGGGGCAAGCTGTACTAGAAATACTATCAGAAGAGGCTAACAGCACAGGGGAGTCTGTTACGGACGAAACAGACTCTGAGGAGGAATTGCAGGCCCTCTTAGAAAAGGTTCAGAAACAATGCCTTAGAGAACAGAGAAGGGAAAAAAGGAGAAATGGCAATGTGAGGAGGAGTATTCCCCGGGAATAAAGCCATAGGTGCCTCCTTATCAGATGGAGGAAGGGCGGGGCCATGGGACAGGGCATTCCTTATGCCCTGAGGTCTAGAGAGCCGTGCAAACTGACTTTGGTCTAGCCTTTCCAGTTTTCCAGGATGCCCAAGGCAATAGATATGAGGAGCCTTTAGACTTCAAGGTCATTATTGGCTGAGTCTGTGAGAACATATGGGATTTCAGCTTCTTTACTCTAGTCCAAGTTGAAGCTCTGAATAGACACTGCATGACTCCTAGTGACTGGAGTGGGTTAGCTAGAGCATGCCTAAGCCCTGGACAGTATCTAGATTGGAAAGCCTTTTTAATTGAGTATGCCAATGAAAAGGCTGCAACTAATCTGGCAGCTGGAAATGCAGCATGGAACAGGAACATGTTACTTGGACAGGGACGCTTTGCCAATCAACAGACAGGATACCAAATACAAGTTTTTGAACAAGTGAATTGGATTGCCGTAAAAGCATGGAAGTCATTACCCAATAAGGGAGAAGTGAGTGATAACCTCACTAAGATACTGCAAGGCCCCATGGAACCATTTTCAGATTTTGTTTGGTAGAGGCTGCAGGGAGAGATTTTGGCAATCCCGATGCTGCTATGCCTTTGATTAAACAGCTGGTCTATGAACAATGTACAAAAGAATGTAGGTCTGCTATTACCCCTTATAAAAGTAAAGGACTTGAAGCAGGGATGAAGGTTTGCAGGGAGATACGAGGACCACTGACCAATGCTGGCCTTGCAGCAGCTGTGGTTCAATTGAACCAGAGCAAAAAGGGAAGTTCTGGTGCTTGTTTTAAATGCGGTAAATTAGGGCATCTTAAAAGAGAATGTACTGAAAAGGAAAGTATAGGGGATTCAGAAAACAGCCAACACCCTAAGCGGCCTGTGCTGTGCCCCAAATGTAAAAAGGGGAACCACAGGGCAAGTGAGTGTTGCTCAGTAAAAGATATCATTGGCCAGCCTATTACTCAAGGCTATGGTGGAGTTCGTCCAAAATACGGGCAGCGGGGCCCACGACCCCAGGGCCCACAAATATATGGGGCAGTAGAGAGTCAGTACCAAGAATTGAGTCAAGAGAGATGGCTTTCCCTTCGGCATCCGAGGGAACCGCAGACAGCCACTGCAGGTTCCACAGGATTGGACCTCCGCTCCACCACCAGACTCGTACTAACACCACAAATGGGGTCCAATGAATAGAGACCGATTTCAAAGGACCCCTTCAACCAGGCTCTATCGGGCTGCTCCTAGGCAGGTCATCCTCAGCTTTGAGAGGACTCAAAGTTCATCCAGGACTTATCGATTCAGATTATACTGGGGTCGTGAAGATCATGGTAGAATCCCTTAGGAGGGATGTCTGCTATTTCTCCGGGAGATCGGATTGCTCAGATGCTTTTATTACTTAGTCTTCATGAAAGCTTTACAGCTGGAAACTAGAGAGAGAAGGAATGGTGGTTTGGGTTCCACTGGGACAGACTTAACCTTTTTATCTTTGACCTAGATCAGAGGCCAGTATTGGAATTGATTATAGATGGAGAAAGGATTTTGGGCCTTGTGGATACAGGTGCAGACAGAAGCATTATCGCAAGAAAGGATTGGCTTACTAGCTGGCTCATACAAGCTTCTCAAACTCTGCAAGAACTTGGTTATGCAAAGGCTCCGGACATGAGTGCAAGACAGCTGCAATGGAAAGATCAGGAAGGACATTCTGGATTTATGAAACCATATGTGCTAGAGTTGCCAGTTTCCCTTTGGGGAAGAGATCTGTTGAAAGATATTGGTTTTAAATTAAGTAATGAGTACTCTGACACTGCAAAAGGAATTATGCAAGCCATGGGTTATTTCCCTGGCTGGGGAATAGGGAAGCACCTACAAGGTTGCACTAGTCCAGTACCTGTTCATCAGAGACAGGGGAGACAGAGCCTGGGGTTTTCTTAGGGGCCATTGAGGGAGGTATTCCTATTACCTGGAAGACAGAGGAAACGGTGTGGGTTCCTCAATGGCCACTCTCCTCTGAAAAGTTAAGTGCTGCCAAGGCTTTGATAGCTGAGCAACTATCATTAAATCATATTAAACCATCTGTTTCACCATGGAATACACCCATTTTTGTTATTAGAAATCAGGGGAAGTGGAGGCTATTGCATGATCTATGCGCCATTAACTTACAGATGCAGATCATGGGCCCAGTTCAGCGAGGGCTCCCACTTCTTTCATCACTGCTGCTTGTTGGATTCTTATAGTGATATATATAAGAGATTGTTTTTTATCCATTCCTTTGCATAACAAGGATGCCTTCACTGTCCTATCCTGTATTCATGAAGAGTCCGATCAGAGATTTGAATGGGTAGTCTTACCACAAGGCATGGCTTATAGCCCTACTATGTGTCACCTTTATGTTGGAGAGGACATTGTCCCATTAAGATGGAAATTTCCTGCCTTGAGATGCATCCATTATATGGATGATATATTTTTGGCAGCCAAGGATGAACAAATTTTAGATCAGGCTTATAAAGATTTGGTTAAATTATTGGAAAAGAAAAGGTTATTTATAGCCCCTGAAAAGGTTCAAAAGGATAAGATTGTTAATTATTTAGGAGCCAAGAAAGGATAATTTGAAAATGTTAAATGATTTTCAGAAGTTATTAGGAGATGTTTATTAGATTAGGAGTTATTTAAAGTTGACAAATTATGAAATAAAGCCAGTATATAATATATTATTAGGGGATCCGGCTCTTGCTTCTCCTAGGCAATTGACTGTTGAAGCAAGAGAAGCCTTATGTAAAATTGAGGAAAGACTACAAAATGCAATTCTATCTAGATGGAAAGAAAGTCAGATATCACATTATGCATTCTCCCTACCAATAATAAGCCTACAGGGTTATTATGGCAAGGACCATTGCTTTGGATTTACCCCAAAATCTCCACAGCGAAAGCAATAGAAATTTATCCCACAGCAGTCGCTAGTTTGGCTCATAGTGGAATACAAAAAAGTATTCAATTTTTTGGACTGCCCCTGGCGCTACTTGTGGTGCCTTACTCCAGTCACCAGGTTAAGATCTTGTGTGACACTATCGATAATTGGGCCTTATTGCAACATGGGTTTGAAGGACTGATAGATAATCATTATCGAAAGCATCCTTTAATATCATTTTTAAAGGAACATCCTGTGATTTTTCCAAAAGCAACTTCCTCAGTCCCACTTAGTGGAGCGCCAAATGTTTTTAATGATGATTCAAAAATTGGTTGTGGGGCATATATGATTGCAAATAAGCCTCCTGTGCTGTGTCAATTTCAGCCAGGATCCCCTCAAATTGTGGAATTGAAAATTGTAGTCAGAGTATACAAAATTTGCCAATTTGCTTTTAATTTGATCTCAGATTAAGCATATGTGGTGAATTCAGTAAAAATTTTGGAATTAGCAGGCCTTATTAAAATTAGTAGTGTTCTTTGTTCACTCTTACAAAAGTTACAAAGATTAATTTTGTTGAGAAAGGAATGCTTTTATATTCAACATATTAGAGCTCATACAGGTTTGCCTGGGCCCTTAAGTGGAAATGACATTGTTGATCAATGGACAATGGTGGAATGTATTTTTTACAGCCCATCTTTAGATCAGGCTAGGCAATTCCATCAGCAATTTCATGTGAATGCAAGGAATCTTCAACAGAAATTCCATTTGTCCAGAACAGATGCTCGACAGGTGGTTTTGAACTGTCCACAGTGTATAATATACCAACACCCACTCGGTGTGGGGGTAAAACCTAGGGGGTTAATGCCCCTAAAGATATGGCAGATGAATGTCATGCATATTTCAGAATGCGGAGCTTTGAAATATGTACATGTGTCTGTGGATACTTGTTCAGGTGTGGTACATGCTATGCCTTTAAGTGGAGAAAAAGCCCACAATGTCATTGGACACTGCCTGGAAACCTGGGTGGCTTGGGGAAAACCTCAACAGCTAAAAATTGATAATGGGCCAGCCTATATGGCTCAGAGATTTACTTCCTTTGGCTAACAAATGGAAGTTCAGCTTGTCCATGTATTACCCTACAATCCTCAAGGACAAGGAATTGTAGAGTGAGCTCATCGAACCCTGAAAGAATGCTTAATAAAACAAAAAGGGGGAGTAGGCCAAGGCCAAACTCCCAAGGAAAAAAATATCTTTATCCCTTTTTACCCTCAATTTTTTTTTAATTTCGGATGTTGATGGACTTTCTGCTGCTGATTGTCATCAGCGGCAAGGAGGGAGCCTAAAAGGTTATGTGAAAGGGGAAGATGTGATGGGTTATGGCATGGTCCTGATCCAATGTTGGCATGGGTGAGAGGTTCTGTTTGTGTTTTCCCCAGGATCGCCAAGAACTGTTGTGGGTCCTGGAGAGGTTTGCAAGAATGTGCAACAAACATGAAGAGCCTACTGTTTTTGTTGATTATCAGCCTGATTTGACCAACAGTGCAGATGGAGCCATGATGGGGGATTCTGTCGGTGTTCTCAATACGCTAGGATGCAAAAATATTTCCCCAATTTTTTAGTACTAATAAGAGCTTATAATTAACTTATTTGCCTTATGATAGTGAGATTGCTAGTATAAATGAAATTTGGACTTTTGTTTTAACAGGAAGCCTATGCTTTTATGTGATATTAGTGATAAGAGTCAATGCATTATGTTATTTAAGCAATCTGCAGCTTGGTTGGATGTGCCCACCATGGGAGGCCCCATTAGGGAGGTTAACACCTCCTGGATAAGTTGATGGTGGACTGCTAAGAGTGAGTTTGAAAAGCCAGCACCCCATCAGCCTAACTGGGTCTCTCTTTGTTCGAGTAAACGAGGATGTGTTTTCATTCCCTGGACAGGATGTCAATCAAAAGAGGTTGTTTGGGCAAGCAAGGGATAGTTTACCTTCTAGCCAGGAATTAGTACCAGATTCAATAAAACATTTGCTGGGAGAAACTTTACTGAGCAGGATCCGCAGCAGGTGGATATTTCCAATCCTTTTGATCTCTGGCTCTTGTTCGTCATTAATGGCAGGTGCACAGATTTGTCCCCTTTCCTTATGATAAGGGGCAGAGTTCATGGGGTGGCTGAATTTGCTTGGTCTACCTCTGAGCATTTTGGTGAATCCTAATCTTCCTAAGCCTAGCGAATGGATTCCTGTACCTGTTGATGCCCTGAGTGCTATGTTGGTGTTTAGATGACAGAGAGATTTTGGCATTACAGCAGCCATAGTTGCAGCTATCACTTTTGCAGTTGTGGGATCAATCACGGCTGCCATGACCATGAGCACATCAGTACAGACAGCCTCTAAGTTAAATGAATTGTCCAAGAATGTGGCTACCGCCTTGGATGCTCAGTCCACAATTGGTGCTCAGTTAATAGGAGGACTTATGATTGTGAATGAAAGAATTGATCTTGTGCAGGAGCAAATAGACACTTTGTGGCAGTTGGCACAAATAGGATTTGAATGGAAGATCACGGGGCTATGTGTGACCTCTGTGCCATATCAAAAATATTCGGTGGCTGCCAATATGTCTAACCAGCTTTCTCAGTATCTTTTAGGAAATTGGTGGGGCAAATTCGATGAGTTAATGCAGAACCTGAGACTTTCCATCGTGCATGTGAATTCCACCCGGGTTGACATCTCAGTTGCAGAGGGACTATCTACATGGATCACTCGAGACATGAACCACCTGAAAGAGTGGAAGGGAATGGGAGCCATGGCTATCCTCTTGCTGCTTAACTCCTTTGTGGGCCTGTGGTGCCTTTGCAGGCTGAAGCTTGCTCAGAGGCGGTATGCAGCTATGGTTGTCCAGGCATTTACAGCAATGGAGGCAGGACAGCCCCCCGCCCCCAGGCATGGCTCACAGTCATGGATAAAAATTGATCCTTCACGCTCAGGTTGTATGTCTTAGCACTGCACTCCAAGTTGACTCTGGAATGAGTAACTCCATGAAGGGCAAGCCTGGTTGCATGTGGGTTGATGTCCAAGGCCCCACCTTCTGGAAAAATATACCGGATGGGTGTGGAACTGACTTGGCTGACTACCAGGATTCAAGGGCATTACAAAGTCCAATACATTACTGGAGATCAGGCCACTAACCTTGCCTGTTGCATTAATAAATCAAAATAATGGAACTGTAGAGAGTTGCGAATTACTGTGCCTTAAAGATGGTGCTGGCTCCTGCCTTACACCTTCCCAATGGTGAGCGCTCTCTGTCGTAAACTAGTCCTTATTTGGCTAAGCCTGTTCAACTTGCTTGCTTCTGCCTATCTGCAGAGTCCATATGGCTAGGGTTGGTCAGCGTAAGGGGATTCAAGCTTGTGCGGGCATTTCCCGGGGTCATCAGAAGAAGCATGTTCAAGGATCCTGATTGAACTGCTAGAATAAGATTTTCCCTGAGTTGCGTTTTTCCTTGCTGATCGAGGTTGGGCACGACAAGATGTCATTCTATAAATACATTTCTCTTATTGTTTAATGAATAAAGCACTGTTGGACAATAGGAAAGAAAGATAGGCAGGACTAGGAGACTAGGAGGAGACAGGAAGTAGTAGAAAGGGGATTCAAGATGTAGGACAGGTAAAGCAGAATGCCTGATGCTCTCTCCAGTAAGATAAGACCACATGGAAATACTTAGTTTAATAGACTATGTTAATATTTAAGACAAAGCTAGCTAATAAGAAATGCTAGGAACAGGCTGACAGCTTTGTATCTAATTCAGTGTCTCTGTGTTATTTGGGGCTGTCATAGCTATGGGTCCAGACCAGCAGGAAAAATATGCTCATAACTGATTGGTGTATTCAGTGTTCATATTCTTTGTGGATTATGTGAAACATGCATAGTGTAGTTCCTGGGTCTGTTTTAATTGTTAAAATCCACCCCTACGTGTTCAAAACCCCTACAGAACTTTCAGCATCAAAATTGAGATAGCCTTACAGACAACTTTTTCCAAAGCAAGGCAGCTTTCTTTAAGAACATGCTGTATTGATCACAAGTGAAATAATTGTTAGCATAGATCTTAATTGTTTTCCATCACAGGAGTTGGCTTCAGAAACACCATGGAATTTTAAGAGATCACACACTCTATGTTTGATACAAGAGTAGAAATAATGTTTAAAACTACAGGAGACATCTCAGAGTGATTTTTTTCTTGAAATGATAAGACAATGCTTTTATTACAACTCCTCTCCATGTAAACGCAGGTTATAATACAGGTATTACTAATGAGTGCAATCGATTTTTGCCAAGATAGCTCTATAGTTGTTTTTAAGCTGATAAGAGCCTTGTCTGTAAACCATGGGAAAATAGCTTATCTGACAGAGTTCATATTGTGAACTCACTGAATGAAGACATCATGGATAACAGTTGACAGCCACAGAATATCTCCCTGGATTTTGCTTGGCACTGATTGAGAATAGAATGACATTAGGTATTAAAAATGTGTGAATTTTCCAAGGATATTAACAAGAATCTAAATAATAATGAGGTTTCCTCTGTAGAGTCATTTCTTGAGATGGAGAGGTTTACCTTTGGGCTATTAAGAGAAGACAATTTTCTCTTGTTTCCTGTGGTTTGGAATCTATGTGAACATATGTGTCATTTGTGTTTGTGGGATATGTATATCAGTAAGTGTAGGTATGTTTTTGTGTATGTTTTTCTCTCTGTACATGTCTGAGTATGTATTTGGTGAATTATTCAGTTACCTTTTTATTCACATATTTCCACCTTGTCCATGAGTTCAATTTCCCCTTAAACATTGATATGAATATACCCTATGTTCATGAGTGGCAATTCTTTGAGTGAGTCATAGGCACAATAGGGTGCTGTCTTCATTCTCATAACATTATAGGTGCAGTGTCTGAAATGGACTCAAGTGCCCATCAATCTCCTGGAATATTATGGAGATGTCTTTATTTGTATGTTACCTTTACTGCAGATGGAGCATTTATCTATAGAGTATCAGAAATAAAAGCAGTTACAATCGACAGTTTTTTGTCATTAGGCAAAAGGAAATGAGGCTATCATGTGGTGTTATGAGACATGGGGATGATTTTTAGCGTGGATAGGGTTATTAGATTGCAAATTTGAGATGATAATTTTTTTCTTTACATACCCATTATAATTTTCTTTGTATCATTAGACTCATAAGAAGGAAGCAACTAAAATGCAGGTTTAGCTTTGGCTATTTTAATATGTAACTCTATTAGTATAAGTAAGAATTCTCCTACCCAGGCCATGGAAAAAAATCAGTGAATGTTATCCTTTCAGCTTGCAATACTACCCATCAAGGATACTTAATATCTCAGAAAACAGTGTGCAAAAAGCTGATCAAATACTACTGTTTGTGGATTTCCTCCCCTAAGAAATAAATCTCTATACTTAGGAATTAAAAATGAGAAATTTATCCAAATATTCACAAGTCATGTCTCCTTTGAGATAAGAGATATCTCAATTTTGTCAACATATTACCTGTTTTCCTGACTCTTAGCGATATGCATGTCAGTTATCATTTTCTACAGCCAAAAAATTGCTAATTGTGCCTATGTTAATATGTACAGTGGAAAACTCATGGAAGAGAACACTAAATAAGAGCTTTTATTGAGAAAATTTCTGGGAAAAATTTGTAGAGAAACTTCAGAGGAACAACTTTTTTAAAGAATAAAGGGATATGAGAGGAACATGTGTGATTTGATACATTTTCTTTCACCCTCATATCTTTTTAGCCAGCCTTATCTATTTGCTGTATACCACCTGTTCTGGAATGTGAGATGACACCAAGGGTGGAAGTAAGAGATCCTCAATATTTACAGCTGAATATTACTGTATTGTGTGAATGTCCAACATTTTATGAATCCATTTTTCAGTTGAGGGCCATCTAGTTTGTTTCCATGTTCTGGTAGTTACAGGTAATTCTTCTATGAATAAAATTTGAACAAATATTTTTCAGACAGATTTTGTAACCACTTGGGTATATGCCCAAGAATGCTAATGCTGGGTCTTGAAGTAGATTGATTTTGAATTTTCTGTCAGAGTGATATATTGATTTCCAAGGTGGCTGTACAACTTTGCACTCCTGCCAGCAATGGGGAAGTGTCACTTATACTCTAATCATCTCCAGCATAAGCTATCAACAGTTTGTTGTTGTTGTTGTTGTTGTTAACCATTGTGATAGGTGTAAAATGGAATTTCAGAGTTGTTTTCATTAGATTTATGTGCTGTCTAAATATGTTTTGCAATTCCTTTAGTATCTGTCAGGCATTCGAATGTCTTCTACACAAAATTATATGTTGTGATATGCACCACATTTGGAGTTGGTTTTTGGTATTTCAGTGCCTAGATTCTTGAGATATGAATTTATTTTTGAGATCAGTCCTCTGTCAAAGGTGGGGTGTTGAAAATATGTAAGTAGTCTTCTGAAAATTTACTCACTTATTGTGATGAATTTGACAACAATTAATCTGTTATCAGAACTGCATATGCTTGGCATTCATAAATATTCCTAATCTCAAAGTAACAAACATTATATTTGAATCAGTAAATATTGTCTTTATAGCCTGTGGCTTAAACACAATGATAATATTAATCTTATAACTTTACAAAGAAATCTGACATATATATATATATATATATATATATATATATATATATATATATTCTCCTTTATATATCAGTTCCCTCTAACTTCCTCTGTCCCATACACCCTAAACCTCCTCCCATCTTATCCTCGCCCACTCCACAGGAATGGTGATGCCTTCCTGAATGGATCATCAAAATCTGTCATTTCATTTGGAGTAAGATCTAGATCCTCCCCCTGCCTATAGCCTAATAGAATACAACTCCAAGGGGAATGTGCTCAATAGTCCTTTCCTCCACTAGGGTTACATCCTGGTTCCACTGTCAGAGGTCTTAGGCAGCCTAAGCTTCTAACTGAGACCTGAGTTCAGGGGGGGTCTGAGTGCATATAATGCTTGTTTCCAAGCTGTCAGTATTGGGGTCCATGACCACCTTGTTCATGTCAGCTGTCACTGTAGGTTTCTGTAGCCTGGGCTTGACACCTTTTCTTATCACTCTTCTCTTTTTGCAACGGGATTCCTCGAACTTGGTTCATTATTTAGCTGTGGGTGTCTGCTTCTGTCTCCATCAGCTACAATATGAGGACTCTGTGATGGCATAAAATTTAATCATCCATCTCGACAACAGGGAATGGCAGCCTTTCCACTTTTGCTCAGATTCTTAATTGAGGCCATCATTTTAGCTCTCTGGATATTTCTCTGCTGTCAGGTTTCTCTTCAAACCAATAATGGTTCCCTCTTTTATTGTATCTCCTTTTTTGCTTTCATCAATTCTTCCAATGATTCAATAATCCTTGTCCCATATGTCCACCTACTAATGTATAATTTTTGCTGTTTTGTCAAAAATTGAGTGTTTATAGGTGTGTGAGTTAACACAGAAGATTTGATTTGATTCCTTTGGTCAACCTGTCTATTTTTGTGCCAATACCAAGCTGTTTTCAGGTATATAGCTCTATAGTAGATCTTGAATTCAGAGATGGTAATGCCTCCTGATGTTCCTTTATTGTACAGGGTTGTTTTTGCTATCCTGGGTGTTTTGCTTTTCCATATATAGCTGAGTATTATCATTTCAAAGTCAGTGAAGAATTGTGCTTAGGTTTGATGAGTATTTCATGGAATCTGTAGATTGTTTTTGGTGAGAATGCCAATTTTACTGTTAATCCTACCTAAACAACAGCATGCAAGACCTTTCCATTTTCTGGTATCTTCTTTAATTTCTTTCTTTAAAGACACTGAGTTCTTGCTATATTGGTCTTTCACTTGTTTAGTAAGAATTACCTCAATCTATGTTATGTTGTTTGTGGCTATTGTAAAGATGATATTTCTCTGAATTCTGCTTAAGCCCCTTTATTATCTGAATATAATATGGCTACTATTTTTTTTTAGTTAGTTTTGTATCCTGATAAATTGCTGAATATATTTATCACCTGTAGGTATTCCCTAATAGAAATTTTTGCGTCACTTTTATAAACTATGGATCACTTATGTAAACTATGATATTGATCATTTGAATTCTTCCCTTCAAATTTGTAAACTCCTTTTGTTGTTTTATTGATCTTTCAAGAAATTCTCACATACTATTTTTGGAGATAAATACAGTTTGATATTGGCAGTTGCAACGAGAAATTCTTTTTCAACAAATGGTACTGGAACAACTGGAAGATGGTGTGTAGAAGACTGCAGACATAACTTTATCTATTACCATGCAAAATACTTATGTCCAAATGGATCAAAGACCTCAATATAAATAAATCCATACCTAAGCTCTTAGAAGAGAAATTGGCAGGTACCATTGTACAAACTAGTACAGGACCACTAGCTGAACATAACAACAGTAGCAGAGATTGACTGAGGTCGACAATTAATAAGTGCAACCTCCTGAAACTGAGAGTTTTCTGTAAGGAAAAGGGCATATATATCGAGAAGACCAAAAGTCCTTCCACAAACTGGGAAAAGTTCTTCACCAACCCCACATCTGACAGAGGTCTCATGTCCAAAATATATGAAAAACTCAAGAAAGTAGTCACCAAAACCACCAAATACCCGTATGAAAATTGGGGTACTGAACTGAATAGATAATTCCCAAATGGCAGAAAGACACTTAAAGTGGTCAACATCCTTAGCCATTATAGAAATGCAAATACAAACAACTCTTTGATATTAGCTTAGTCCTGACAGAATGGCTAACATTAGATTATAATATTACAGTTGTTATTTCATTAAGTAGTCCTTTCATTGTTCTTCATTGAATGAAGACTCATCACTTTTGTAACTAGATAATATCCACTTGAAATGTTTTTATTTGTATTCTGGGTGCTGATAATAAGTCAACTTGGGGAAACTATTTTCTATTTCCTTCTAGATGTTGACTTAATTTGTTGAAATATCAAGGCCAGGTGATTCTGTGATTACAACCTATACCACTCCTGCTTTCTCTATATTCTTTTTATATTGACTTATTTTCACTCCATGTCACAAGATGTTTATTAGGTGCATATGCTATAAAATGGTACATAGGCAGAATTTATGTAGACAAGTGTGAATGGAAGTAAAAGTATATGATTGGAGGACTGAGAAAGTGGATCTCCTAATTTAATCAGATTCATACTCAGAGAAAATCTTGCAGGTTCATTTGATGTTGGCAGTTGGCTTACTGTGTATTGCTGTTATTAGGTTTAATTATGTTCCTGTTATCGCAGATATCTCCAAGTTTTTATCATGAGAATTTTATATTTTGTCAAATGATTTTTCTATATCTCTTGAAATGACAAGTTGATTTTTCCTTTTCAGTGGTCCACATTAATATAATTTCACATGTTTAACCATTCCTGCATCAAAGTGATTAAACCTATTTGGTCATGGAAGATGATTTCCTAAAGTGTTCTTGCATTGTGTTTAGCAGAATTTTATTGAGTATTTTGTATCTTTGCATCAAAGTTCATAAGGGATATTGGTGTCTAGTACACTTGGTTAGTTATGTCTTGGTGTGGCATGTGTACCTAGGTAATTGTAGCCTCATAAACTGAATTTGGTTAATAACCTTCTATTGTGTTGTACATTTTGAAAAATATTTGTATTAGCTCTACTTTGAAGTCCTGGTAGAATTCTTCAATGAGTACATCTGGTCCTGTTGCTGGAATGCTTTGATGACTACTTCTATTTCATTAGAGGTTATAGGCATATTTAGCTTTTTTATCTGTTCTTGATTTAATTTTGGTAAGTGATAGCTATCCAGTAATTTGTCCATTGAAAATTCCTTTGAATTTTCAAATTTTGTGGAGTATAGGTTTTCAAAATATGACCTGAAAATTGTTAGGATTTCCACATTGTCCATTGTTATGTTCCCCATTTCATTTCTGATTTTGTTGATTTGCATGTTTTCTCTGTCTACTTTTTGATAAGCTTGGATAAAGTTTTGTGTATCTTGTTTATTTCCTCAAAAAAAAAAAAAAACCAACTATTTGTTACTTTGATTCTTTGTATTATTTGCCTACTTTCATCTATATAGATTTCAGCCCTCAAATATATTATTTCCAGGTGTCTATCCTGCATGGTGAGCTTGCTTCATTTTGTTCTGAGCCTTTCAGTTGTGCTGTTAATTCTCTAATGTGACTAGCCTCTATTATTTTCATATGGGCATTTAGTGCAATGAACTTTCCTCATAGTACTGCTTTCAAAGTGTCGCATAAGGTCAGGTATGTTGTGCATTCATTATGTTTGAATTCTAGGAAGACTTTAAATTCTTTCTTTTTTCCTCCTGAACCCAGGAATGGTGCTATTTCACATATTTCTGTTTCCCTGTGTTTATAGGGGTTTTGCATTTTATGTTCTTTTTGAATTCCAACTTTAATGCATGGTGATCTGAAAAGATACTGGGGAGTATTCCAATATTTTTCATATCTATTTTTGAGAAGGCTCCATATGGAGGTAGAAGAACATATATACTTTTGTGTTTACATGGAATGTTCTATAGATGTCTGTTAAACACAATTGAGACATAACTTCAGTTAGTTCTTTTGTTTCTTTGTTATATTTTGTTTGGTGGTCCTGTCTAATGGTGAAAATGGCTTGTTGAAGTCTCCCACTATGAGAATGTCAGGTTTTATGTTAGTTTTGAATTTTAGTAGTGTTTCTATCATGAATGCGGGTGGCTTTGTATTTGGGACATAGATGTTCAGAATTGAGACTTTGTACTAATGTACTTCTACAGAGAAAATATGTTATGACATCATTCATCACTTTTAATTGATCTTTAATAGAAATCTAATTTGTGAGATATTAAGATATATACACCTGCTTGCTTCTTTTGTCCAATTGATTGGAAGATCTTTTCCCTACACTTTATCCTGAGGTAACTCCTGTCTTTGAAGCTTAGATGTTTTTCCTGCAGGAAAACAGAATGAAGCATTCTATCTTTTTATCCATTCTGTTAGCCTTTGACATTTAAAGTGGAGTTAAGACCATTAATTTTGATGGTAAGTAAGGATCATTAATTGTTTATATTTGTTTTGGCAAAGGTATTGTGGCTATATTTGCTCTGATTTTTAGTTTCTGGTGGAGGGGCAGTGTTCTGATAAAGAGGGATTATGTTTTGACTCTGTGTTTGTGAGTGTAGTTAACTTCCTTATTTTGGAGTTTTCCTTCCAGACCTTTCTGTAGGGCTGGATTTGTGGATATATATTTTTTAAAAATCTGGCTTTGGCATTATGTATCTTCTCTTATATGTCTATAGTAGTTGACTGTTTTGCTGGGTATAGTAGCCTGTGCTGGAAAACATGAGCTCTTTGTATTTGTAGAATATCTATCCAGGACTTTCTGGTCTTGAGATTTTAAATGCTGAATTCAGGTGTAATTTTGTTTTCTGTTACCTCATATTTTTCTTTGTTCCCCTTTATATGTTTTCTTTATTCTCTATGTTAGGTGTTTTTATTATTATGTGTTGAGGGGAATATTACTTTGTACAATCTATTTGGTGTTTGGCATGCTTGTTGTATTTTCATAGGCCTGGGAAAGTTTCAGAATGGGAAAGTTCCTTCAATGATTTTGTTGAATATGTTTTCTGCACATTTGACCTGTGCTTCTTTGACACCTTTTATGCCTATTATTCATAGGTTTTCCTTTTTCATGGTGTACCACAATTTCTGTTTGCTTTGTGATAAGATTTTCTTTGGTTCATTAATCTATTTCCTCTAGCATATTTTCAGCTTCTGAGATTTTCTCTTCGATGTTTTGTTTTCTGTTGGTTATGCTTGTATCTGTAATTCTTGATTGTGTTCCCAGTATTTCTATTTCTAGCCTTCCACTAGTTTCTCTTTCTTTGTCTTGTATTTTTTTTTTTTTTGCTTTTCTTTTCTTCTATTTCTTCCAATAATATGATTTTTCTTATATTTGTTTAAGAGATTTTCTCATATCATCTTTGAAGTCCTCTATTAATGTTAACATGTGAACGATTTAACTTGTTCTCTTCTGGTTCATTTAGTTGGTGTAGTTTCCCTACATTCTGGTGGTGTGCTTGTCTTTCTATTGTTGGGTGTGTTCTTGATTTGCTGTATTCCTATTTGTTCTTCCCATGGGTGCATGTGTAGTTTCTCTTGATCTCTAACCTACTCTCCTGATGGGTGTAGCTTGACCAGGATTTCAATGTCTGTAACTCTATATTATCCAAGGTCTCTTGAAGAGATTTCCTCCATCAGTAGGCATTCTTTGTGGTACAAAGTTCAGGCAAGTGTGGCAGTATGGTGTTCCTGCATTGAGAGCCAGGTCCATTGGTAGCAGAGAAGATGCTGCAACTTCCAGACATGTGGTGGGGTTGTTAGACATGCACTCTGTCTAGGTATTTCTTTCTAGACTCAATTTTATGCAGCCTGTGTGGCCTTCACCTTAGAAATATTCCTCTATTTCTTAATCCAGAGTGTTTGGAATAAATTTGTGGACTACCACCATATAGCTCTTAAAGATATCCAGTATGCCTCCTTTTCCATTTTGATCTTGACTTGCCACACCAGCCCCAGTGTGGACAGTGTAGCAATGGCTGAGATGAATCTTGAATGGTTACCTGATCCAAGGTTCGCACCACACATGGTTACACATCCTGAGAAGAAATGGCCAGGTCCCTATAATTGTGCTTGGCTTGTTGATTGGAATGTGTGCTGGATGTATTTGTTTTATGTTCACAATAATGCTTTTGATCATGAGTATTCTAGCTTGTAGTTACACTGTTAGTTCAGTGAAGCCTAGAGAACATTTAGACATAGTTTCAGGAACTGAAAGAGATGCAGACCAGCCATCAGTAGATGAATTTCATCTGTTCCCTCAAAAACAAAACCCATGGCGCTGGCTGAGATTCCAGGTGTCAGCCATGGCCTTAGAATATAATAGAGTTGAAGCTGTGTAAACTTGCCCACAATGTGACCCTGCCTGAAAATAGCCCACCCTCAGCAAAGCTGCTGTTTGATTTACTACAATCTTAGTTGGGAGGTCTATGTTTGGCTCATATTTCATAAAGATCCTGGGTTCTGGACCAGGTCTATAGTATATTGGAAACAATATGATTGAGATGTTAGGGTCTCTGAAACAGTACAAGAGTTCATAGAGGTTTACGAGAGAGCTTGGCAATGTGTTAAAAGTTTAATGTTCAAAAACAATAACTATTCTTTATACTCAGTGAACGAAGTGTCTGGCACCCTGTCCACAGGCAGGCCAAAATAGAAAAAGGTTTCCGGCTATGCATTTGACCTCATGCTTCAAGGAAATTGCTGATATGCATTAATTTCTATAGAATACATGTTTTTTTTTTTTGAATTGTGGCCAAAGATCTGTTCCTTGAACTTTCTTCATAAAAACCTGATGCTCTGCAGTAAATATCGCAGCAGTTACAAACCTCCTCAAGTGTGTGTCTGTCATGGCGAAGTCAATCCTGACCTGGGCATCCGAGTTTTGGTCTCCACGCAGACCCGTTGCCCACTGAGCACTATGTGTCATGTGGCACCCGAATAGGGACTTCAGACAGGTAACTCATATTTTCTTTTAAAGGAGTAAATAGGCTCTCACTAAGGGAACTGCAGTCCCACCAGTGAAGATAGGCTGGTTAAGGGTGAGTAATCTAATAAGTCAAGATGGGAGACTCGGGTTCAAAGAACAGAACATGTTCATATCAATCTTGAAATATATGCTAGTGGAACGATGTTTGAAAGTGTCTAATGCCACTTTAAAAAATTTTACTTATTTCTTATGAAGGTTTCGCCTTGGTTCCCTGAGGATGGTAGTCTCACTTTGGTGGACTGGAAACATATAGGAAGGGAGATCAGAAGGTACACTGCAGAGTACGGTTAGAAGAGTATCTCCCAACAAGCTTATCTAGTTGGTTGCAAATGCATGAAATTCTCATTGAGAAATCTTGATTTGGTTGTTTTAACTACAGAGGCATCTTAGTTGAAAACGAAAGTACATGCCTGCTGCCTAAAACTTATGGTGCGATTCAACTTGATTTGAAGCTGAAAAGACCTGGTATTCATGACTTGAAAGTAGACAATGAGGATGAAGCCAAGCTACAAAAAGATGCTTTGGAGTACAAATTGGATGAAGATAGAGACCATCATGGCCGGAGTTATCCAATCCTCTGTCAGTCTAAAAACAAGTTGGAAAAAATAAGAATGGAGAAAGACTTGTCCAAGCCCAAAAGGAAAGAATACCTGCCAGCCATAGGCTTCCAAGGAGCATTGGCAGAGGCCAGAGAACAGGGAGACACTTCATTTATGTTCCCTGTTGTCTTTAATGTGGATAGTTAGGATGAAGACGCTATGTGGAACCTCTACCATTAAAAACACTCAAGGAGCTACCGTATGTAATAAAGAGCATGGAGCCTTCTACACCATACAATATTCAGATAGTGGATATGGTGGCAAGTCAGTCAGTGGTTGACACCTAGTGATTGGCACCAAACCACAAAAGCTGCACTATCTCCAGAAGACTATGTAGTGCGGAGAACAGATTATGAGGATAGATGTAAGGTCACAATACAAAACCAACAGGGAAATGAGGAGGAAAAGTAACAATAGATATGATGTTGGCTGAAGGTGCTTTTGTAACTCCTGCAGAACAAACTAAATTGCCTAAGGCTGTATTAAAAGAGATTAGAACAAATGCAGTGTTCCTTTGGTGGGTTATCTCTCCTCCAGGATCCAAGTGGAATATCTTAGCAGGGGTTCAATAAGGGAATGAATAATCCTACACTTCCTTTATTTCTAGATTGGGGGAAGCAATTACCAGGATGCCCCCTTCAGGAGAAGGAACCTCTATTCTGGTAAAACCATTAGCATGGGGAAATGCTAATATATTATGTAAAGAAAACAGGATCAATACAGGATTACATAAAAGTATGTGCAGATGCCTCACCTGCTGTCATGAAAGGTTTGGATTATGCAGAGGAAGAAAGTCTCTGCTCTTGTGAAATAGATATATGGGGGAGACAATGGTAAGAATCCTGTCCCCATTTGTTTTAATTGTGGAGTATCAGGTCATATGAATAAAGCATGTTAAAGGAGGCCAGGGTGGAAGTCCTGAAA
Source organism: Phodopus roborovskii (assembly GCF_943737965.1). NCBI lineage: Eukaryota > Metazoa > Chordata > Mammalia > Rodentia > Cricetidae > Phodopus > Phodopus roborovskii. The sequence continues at coordinate 122,913 of NW_026127079.1, read as the reverse complement.
AGGCCCCTGGCATTTGCCCAAGATATAAAAAGGGAAGGCATTGGAGGCATGAGTGCCACTCCAAATTCACCAAGGATTGGACTTGAATTAAAGGTAGTCCTAAGGAGGAAGCAAAAAACCAGTACAGGGGCAACCTCTCAACCCCAAGAAAAGAGAGGAAAAAACACTACAGGAGGTTCAGTCGGATTTGAACCTCGAAGCTCAAGAATTTAGAATACATGATCTCCCAAGAGCATCTCCAGGGAGTGCAGGACTTAATCTTGCTTCAACCAAGGATTTAATCCTTTCAAAGGAAGATGGGGTACAATTAGTAACTACTTCTGTAAAAGGAACTTTTCCCTCAGGGATTACAGGATTGTGCTTGGGAAGGAGTTCTAAGTATAAGAATGGGTTGGAAGTATTACCTGGAGTACAAAACAAACTTTAGTTATAAGGAAAGTACAAATAATAGACAATTACTGATATTGCCATATTTGAATTTACCTAATCCTGAACCTCATAGTGAAAGAGGCAAAGGTCAATTTGGCTCCTCTGATGTTGTAGCCTAGGTTACAGAAACAGGAAAACAGAAGCCTTTTAAGGTCATAAGAATCAATGAACATCCCTTTAAAGGACTCCTGGATACAGGAGCAGACAAAACCTGTATAGCAGGAAAAGACTGGCCTAAATAGTGGCCTGTGTGCCAGACTTGCTCTTCCTTCCAAGGTCTGGGGTTGACATTCAATGTTGCGACAGCACAGAAGTTTTACACTGGAAATGAGGAAAAAAAAGAGGGATTAATTCATCCCTACTTAATTCCCTCACTACCATTCTCCCTATGGGGAAGGGACATAATGGAACATATGTCTGTAAGACTCATGGCAGAAGATGAAATTTTTTCCTAAGGGCCATTGTGAGCTCTCTTCATGCAGACAAAAATCTCATGCAAGAATGATGAGCCTGTATGGCTTAATCAGTGGCCCCTAACAACTGAAAAATACAGACTATAGAGAATATAATACAGAAAAAATTACAGGCAGGTCATCTGTAGGATTGCTTTAGTCCATGGAATACTCCCATTTTTTTTTTTTGATAAGGAAAAAGTCATGGAAATGGAGACTGTTACAATATTTAAGAGAAGTAAATGCCACCATGTATGGTATGAGGGCACTGCAGCCAGGATTACCATCACCTGTTGCAGTGCCTCAAGGATAGAAGGTAATAGTCATTGACTTGCAGGACTGCTTCTTTAAGATACAATAGCATCCTGATGATTGCCAGATATTTGCTTTTAGTGTACCATCTGTATATTATAAAGAACCCTTTAAGAGATATCAATGGAGAGTCTTGCCTTTGGAAATGAAAAATATTCCTACATTGTGTCAGCATGTTGTTGCTACGGCAATAGAACAATTAAGAAAGGATCACTTTGATGCTTATCTAATATATTAAATGGATGATATTTTAATAGCACATCCTGACACACAGGAATTGGATAAGTTGTTTGTTAAATTTATGAAGAATTTAAAAGATCATGGGTAGTCGTTGCCCCAGAAAAGGTTCTGAAAAATGGCCAATAAATTATTTAGGTCATACCATGCTGGAAGACTATGTTTCTACACAGAAAATTGAAGTTAGAAGAGATAAAATGAGGACTTTAATTGATTTTCAAAAGGTATTAGGCAATATTAATTGGATTCAACCATATTTAAAGATTATCACAGGGGATGGAGACCCAGACCCGAAATCAGCAAGTATCCTTATCTCTGAAGCTTGTGAGGCCGTACATTTGGGAGAAGAAAAGCTAACAGAAGCAAAAGTGATAAGAATAAACTATAACAAGCTCTTGAGTCTGTTATAAGGACAGAATATACCCCAACAGGTTGTATTTGGCTGGATGGAGTGTTGAATGGATCCATCTGCCACATACAAACTCTGGAATTATTTCAGCATGTGATATTCTCTGTGCAGCAATTATGGTAAAAGCTAGAAATTTTTGGGAGAGATATGCAGGAAATAGTAGCCTCACATACTGCACAATAATTCAAATATTTGTTACAAGAGACTAATGATTAGGGTTCAGCTTTAATTGGATATTTAGGAATTATTAAATTTCATTTACCAAAACATCCATTCATTGAATTCAGAAAAGAAACACCTATAATTTTGCCTTCAAATTGGTCGACAGAACCTATAGAATAGGCAAAAGTCATCTTCACTGATGGTTCCTCTACAGGAAATTCAGTTATGGTTGTTCATGGGAAATCCCTGTAATAGAAAATGAAAAGGGACTTTCTGCTCAAAAGGCAGAAATCATTGTGGTGGTCTTACTTAGCCTTTGAAAAATTAAAGAACCATTTAGTCTTTGTACAGATTCCAGATATGTAGTAGGTCTACTTCCTGCTATCAAGATGGCTTTAATATCTATAAGAACAGAATTTAATGACCTGCTTAGCAAACTGAAAGAATTGGCTCAGAAGAGAATATTTAAATATCATGTAGCTCATATTAGGGGACACTCAAATTTGCCTGAACCGTAGGCTCAAGGAAATGCCATCGCAGACTCCTGTATACAAGTTTTTACTGCTCTTAAGAATGCAATAGCAAGTCATAAACTACATCATCAAAATGCATCTGCTGTAAGATATATGTTCAAATTGAGTAGAGAACAAGCTAGGGGAGTAGTCAAGAATTGTCCTGATTGCCGTAATATTGGCAATGTGCCTAAAATAGGAGTCAAACCCAGAGGATTGAAGCCTTTGGCCGTATGGCAAATGGATATTACTCAGGTTCCAGGGCTTGGGAAACTGTGCTATATGCATATAACTATAGATACCTTTTCTCATTTGATGTATGCCTCTGCTAGGACTGGAGAAGCTGTGAATGATGTTGTTCAACATTTGACAGCTTGCTTTGTCTATATGGGCGTTCCTTTTAAAATCAAAACAGACAATGTTCCTGTTTATATCTCTAGAGGGTTTAAAGAGTTTCAGCAAAAATGGCAGATTGAGAGACCCAAAGGGATACCTTATAAACCACAAGGACAGGCAATAGTGGAAAGGATTCATCAACTTTTAAAAGCTCAATTATAAAATTAAAGGCTTCAAAGTCTTATTTGACTCCTCATCATGTATTACATGCTTTGTTTGTGCTCAATCATATGAATGTTAATGATAAGGGTCTCAGTGCAGCTTAAAGACAGTGGAACATGCAGGCTGCTGCAAGGCCTCAACCTCTGGTTTGCTGGAAGGATATGTTGATTGGTCAATGCAAAGGGCCAGCTATGATGATCTCCTCTACAAGGGGCTATGCTTATGTATTCCCATGTGATGAAGACTCAGCAATCTGGGTCTCAGATTGACACATTCGACCCTGTCAACAGAAGGTTATCATAAAAAATGAAAAAACAGAAAAACCGCGAGCTACAGACAATGAAAAAGCAGCTGATAAGTCTGACGATAGCAACTAAAAAAAAAAAAAAAATGCGAGACAGTCTCGAAAGCTGTAGCCACAATCTGCTGACACAGACTCAAGAAACTACAAGAGGCTCCTATTGTACTGGCTCAAACTGAAACTCTTAAGTCTCTTGTAACAATTTTTCTTGCTTTTCTTGCTGTCTTGTAAATGAATTCTGGTCTAAAGTTACTTGGCATATGTTCCCAAGTGCCTCCGCTCTTATATCCGATGGTTTGGAGAAATACAAAAATCATTAAAATTATGAAAAATGTTACTGATGTGCTAGGGGGAACTCCAGATTTTTATTTGGAGCTTAATTCATCTGGTTATATAAATCACAAGAATAGATCAGATTCCTTACCAATCTGCATAGCCTTTAATGATGTCCCTCCTGCTGGCTGTTTGCCTCTCAGCTATAGAACTTTCCTCACTAACACTCCTAAAAATAAGCCTGCTACAGGTAAAAGTCTGAAACAACGGCATATGAGGCAACTGCAAATTGCTACTTTGGGGTACTTTAATTTTAATGAAATTGTGATAATAAATCAGCCACTGCCTTCTAGATTGCAACATTGCATGCTAAAATACAAGACAGTTTATGCGAGGGAAATGACGATCAGATGCCTAATCGACTTCATTATGAATTTCCTTATGTTAAAACAAAGTTTTCTCCATTGGCTTCAGGAGAACTTATCTGGGAATTTTCTGTACCATCACATGATCATGAATATTCTACTCAATTTGGAGGATACACTCCTCCAGAAAATGAGCCAATAAGGAGATGGTACTCAGCAAAATGGTGTCACCTCTATGGTATTTGCAAAAACCAAATGGGAAATATGGGAATCCTCAGCCAGATCTGTTCAAGTTAGTTGCAGCAGATAATGTTATAGCATTAAAAACACCAAAGGCATCCAAGCCAGAGCCTATTCCTGCCACTGCTTGTCTATTTTACCCCTATGCCTTAATGTTTCGATGTAACAAATTGTATAACAAGACAGAATAGGCCTTATTTTTTGTTAAGTGTCGATCCTGCGTGTTAACTAATTGTATACAATCAGGTTATGATAAATTCTTTTCTACTGTATTGATTGTTAAAAGGTCTACGTATGTGATGCTGCCAATAGATTTGGGTAATGATACTTGGTATGATAATTTAGCTATGAGTATGTTTAACAAAATTAAAAAATTGATGAGGCCAAAAAGATTTGTTGCCTCATTAATTTTAGGAATCACAGCACTGATAGCGATTTTGACTTCTTTTGCAGTTTCTACAACATTAATAAAGGAAATGCAGACAGCTTCCTTTATGAATGACATGCATAGAAATGTCACCTTTGCTTTGTCAGAACAGAGGTTAATAGATCTGAAATTAGAAGCTTGATTAAATGCTTTAAAATAGGCAGTGATGAAAATGGGGCAAGACATACAAAATCTTAAGACACAGTTAGCAACTAAATGCCATGCAGAGTTTAAATATATCTGTGTTACACCTCTTCCATATAACTCTCCCTCTAATTGGAGCAAGACTAAGGTACATTTATTGAGAGTATGGAAGGATACCAAGTTAACATATGACATCAAAGCATTGCAGGGGAAAATTACAGTCATGAGTCAGAGGAAGATAGATAGTTGGAACATTTCAGGTCTAGCGTCAACATTTTCTGAAAATCTAAGATCTCTAAATCCATTATGTTGGACTCAGTATTTTGTTTTCCTAGGAATTGTAGCTGCTGTTTTACTTATAGTGTGTTTGGTTTTTCCTATTCTTTTCAGGATAGCAATTGACTCCATCAGCATCCTCTAGCAAGATTCCAGTTAAAAAATAAAAAAGGAGAAACTGCCACACCAGCCCCAGGGGAACAATGTATCAATGGCTGAAATAAATTTTTAATGGCTACCTATCCAGAGGTTCGCAACACACATGGTTACATATCCTGGGAAGAAATGGCCAGGCCCCTGCAGGAGCGTGCTTGGCTGGCTGATTGGAATGGGTGCTGGATGTATTTGTGCTATATTTACAATAATGCTTTTGATCATGAGTGTTCTGGCCTGTAGATCCACTGTTAGTTCAGTGAACCCTAGAGAATATTTAGATACAGTTTCAGGAACTGAAAGAGATGCATTTCCTCTGTGCCCTCAACCACAAAGCCCAGGTGTCTGAGACTCCAGGTGTCAGCCAATTACCCAAGAAATTAAAAGAGTAAAAATTGTGTAAACTTGCCCACAATGTGACCCTGCATATAAAAAAATCTCACCCGCAGCAAACCTGCTGTTAAATTTACTACAATCTTAGGTGGAAGGTCCATGTTTGACTCATATTTCATAAAGATCCTGGGTTCAGGGACAGGTCTATAGTATATTGGAAACACTATAATTGGGATCTTAGGGCCCCTAAAACAATACAAGAGTTCACAGAGGTTTAGGAGAGCTTGGGAATGCTGTTAAAAGTTTAATGTTCAAAAACAATGACTATTATCTAAACACAATAAACCAAATGTCTGGCAGCCTGTCCACAGGCAGGTCAAAATAAAAAGAGTTTTTCAGCTATGGACTTAATCTCATGCTTCAAGGAAATTACTGATGTGCATTAATTTATGTAAAATATCTTTAATTTTTTTAAATTGTGGCCAAAGATCTGTTCCTTAAACTTTCTACATAAAACCTCCTCAAGTGTGTTTGTGTCTGTCTGTCATGCTGATGTAACTCCTTACCTGATCATCCAAGTTTTGGTCACCACACAGACCTATTGCCCACTGACCAGTCTGTACCACTGCAATGTCTTTTTGTAATATCAAAATAAAGCTCCCTTTATGTCTTCAAACCCATTATGACCTCGATAACTCTTAAATTTATGTTAATTTCCAGTGTTACTAAATATAGCCTTTTATCTAGTTTCAATTTTTAACAGCTTTATCCAATAATCAGTATTAATATCATCTGTATTAAAAGGACATCTGATTTTCTGATCTGAATTTAATGACCAGAGCTCAGAGATAAATTTTGAGCTGAAGTTTGTTAGCATTAGACCTCAAAACATTTAAACTATTTTTGTTTTAGCTCTGTTCTTGTAATAAAACTTCAGTTAATAACATGAATAACAGATAGAACTTTTCTTTTCAATCCATTAAAATTTAGTAAAATTTAAAGAAAAAAAATATTCTATTATCTATCCTATTTTTGTGAGTCTAAAGTCCTATATGTAACTTTAATCCTAACCAAGGAAAACTATAACCTTAACTATCAGTCTTCAACTCCATCAAAGATGACAGAAAGATAATATATAAACTCTAGAATTGAAAGAGCTAACTCATCTGGTCAGTTCCGACATTCTTCTGTAAACTTCCATCTTCACCCTATAAGCCATAGTGTTTCTGGCAGACTTCCCAGCAAAGCAAGAAATTTCAAATGTCCCACCTGTGTTGGCAGTTTGGCATTCCCTTTTCTCCACATCCTGCAGATTGTCTAGCAGACTGTTCCAAGCAGGAACCTTGTAAAATGTCCATCTTGTATTAGCAGTCAATTTCCTGTGGGTCCTGCATGTCCATTTTAAACACCATAAAGTCAAACAGTCCAGATAAAAACAGTATTTTGCCCAAATGGCTGGTCTTGACATATTGGAGGCAAACTCTAGAATTTTTAAACAAGTACATATAATTTTCTTTAGATAAATAAATGGAACTTTCAAACAATTAACCTGGTATGGTCAAAATTTTTAATGCATATTACTAATCTTAAATTTATATTTGTAGATATGAGAGCCCACAGCAGTTTACATATTCCTCCACCCTTTTCTGACTTTTCTTTGAACCTCTGTATCTTTTTACATTACCTTTAGTCTCTTTCTCTGATTTTCTCAGACATCCTTACCTAAGACAAATCATTCCCTTTTATTTTTCTTTTTTCCTCTTATAATTCTTACTCAGAGGTGTGTGGCTGAAGTGAACACCTTATTTATTCATTTATTTAAATCCCGAGTTACCTTCTTACTGTGGTATCTTCCCCTGATCTTCTCTGCACCTTCTTCTCTCTTAACTGTTGGCTCTTTTTACTGCTTATGTGGGGTACACCAGCTCTCCTTCATTGATGTTTAATAAGCAGCAGGAGAAACAAATAGGCTGAATAGACATTTATTGAGGGAGAAATAACATACAACATAGAAAGTTGAATATTAGCAGGTTCCTGGACACAAGGTCCCGGATATACCGGGACCCATGCTGCAAGCAATAGAGCTCTCTGAGACCCCCTTCCTCAGACTTAGTAACCTCCTTCTCTGCCTCTATCCAAAAGGATGTGCAAACAAAGTGAATTTCTCACTACAATTCAACATTTAGTCTAAAGAAAAGATTTAGGCTTGATACAAAAACTATATACAAAACAGTGAGTAAAAAGTGTGCTCTAAGTAAAGGAAAATTGAGAACATACAATCTTAAGACCTAACTATCTAGTCCTAGGGTGAAGTCAAAACAGGGTTTACAATAGAGTTGTCCTAAGCTGGAAAACGTAAGTCTAGTACCTAATATATCTAACTAGGAAGAGAGAATAATAGTTGTGATAATTTCATCTTCAACCTCATCAAAGACCTGAGAAGGAAAATAACAATTCTAGGTTAGGCAGGAAGTATGGATGGGAAACTTCCAAATGGTGGAGCAAGGCAGAAACAGCATGCTACATGAACAGTCATCCAAGTTCTCACAGTAAGGTTAGTGCAGCCAGTTTTGACTAAGGACTAGAGTACCTGAATGACCACATCAAAAGCAGAGAGTTAAAAAGGCTGACTTACCCTGATTTGGCAGGGTTCAGCAGTCTTCTAAGGCATGAAATCTATTCAGCATTGTTTCTTTGAGTGTCTGGTCTTGAATCACATAATTTTCTAGAGACTTCTTGCATTCTCCAAGTACAAATGATTCCATATTTTTAATATTCTCATTCTTAGATATTATCTGAATGGCATTTAAACTTCCTTTCAGAAACAATGTTCTATCTGCTAGCTTTCCATTATCCTCAGACATGTTCCAGTTTTTTAACCTTATTAGTAGATTTGTTCAACCAGGAACGAGCTGTTTCTGCCAGTATGATAATGCATTGCACTGATTCTGTTCTGGTTATTGAAGCATTTGACATAGAACAAATTCTGTTTTCTAGCTGGTCATTTTTATATTCCATATTTTGCAATCTACCTGTCAACTCTCTATTTGCATCTCTAATATTCAGAATCTTCTTCTCTAAGCAGTCTATGTTTTGCCTTCTAATTTTAAGCTCTCCATTGTCATTTTCAATATTCTGTACTTTTTCCCCAAACATTCTATGTTTTGTGTTGTGTTTTTCAGCTCTCTACTGTCATTTTCAATATTCTGAACCTTTTTTTTAAGCATTCTATGCTTTGCGTACTAATTTTAAGCTCTCCTTTGTCCTTTTTAATATTCTGCATTTGGTTTTTTAGCTTACCTTTGTCATTTTCCATATTTTGAACACTTGTCACTAAGTCTCTTATGGTTTGTAAAATTTCCTTATTTTTTTTCTAATCTCAAACCATTTAGAATATCATAACGTTGATACCCATTGCTATGACAAGAAAAAATGGCCTATGAGCTGCAGATGGAAGATTACAGAAAACTTCAGGTGACGTACAAGGCATTTCTAGAGTTTACATATTACCCTTCTGTGGTCTTTGAAGGAGTTGAAGACAGATAGTTATGGTTATAGTTGTCCTTAATTAAGATTAAAGATAAGTTAGACTCACAAAGATAGAAAAATGATGGAATATTTTCTTATATCTTGCTAAGTGTTATTAGACTAAATAGTGTTAACTGTGATTGTTATTTGATAACTGTTGTGTTAAAGAGAGTTAATACCCTTCTATTTATTTAGACAGAAAAGAGGAGATGTTGGAAGATGCGATTCTGAAAATATGTTTCTCATACTGGTTTAATGAATAAAGCACTGTTGGCCAATGGAAAAGCAAGATAGGAAGGACTGGGAGATTAGAGCATCCAGTGGAACTTGCTGGTGTTCATCTGGCTAGGTTGTAAGTTATTTCTCCCTGAATAAAACAACTATTCAGCCAATTTGTTTATCCTGATCCGTATTTAACCGCACTTGTTGCGATTACCTTAGGTGTAATTTTGATGTCCTGGAACTTTGATGGTTTTAATTGTTGTTCTCAACTTGAGGTGTTAACGCCTGGAGGTGTCCCACCAAATAGCATCCTGCAGCAGACAATACTTCTGATATTGGTCCCTGTAGAATAGCTCTTAACAAACTAAGGCAAGCAAAATTTTGTTAAAGGAATGAGTGAAAGGAGCACTGTGCAAATTGCTGGGATCTCAGGACTAACAGGTGTTGCCTTTTACTGGTGTCTCTAGGCCGTAGGAAATACACCATTTGGGCAGGTGCCATGTGCGTGGCAGCCACAATAGCAAAGTGGGGGAAATGGCAAAAGATCAGAACCAGTGAGTGCCTTTTCAGGGCCTCTGTGGAGGTGAAATTGTACGGCAGAGGCAAATGTCCTACAAGCTGTGGTGTGTCCACCTAAGGTTAGGCAAGGGCCCTGCGCATTTGGGGATGCCGCCTGGGTGAAAACCAGGTCTGGTGAAAATCCGGATCCCACATCTGACACCAGATATTGATGTTCAATAAGGATCAGAAGAAAAAAAAATAGGCTGAATAGATGTTTATTCAGGGGGAAATAACTTACATCAAAGACAGATGAATACCAGCAGGTTCCTGGTCCCAAGGATGCCTCTGGATGTACTGCTGCCCCTGTGCTGCAGGCAAGAAATCTTTCCCAGTCTCCTTCTCAGACTTAGTTCCCTCAGGTCTCACAGGCCCTGTCTCCACCCTATGATGGGCATGGTCTAAGCCACAGGTGAGGCCAAGGTGAATATCTCACTACAAATACTGAATGTTCCATTTAATTCATACGTTAAACTTTTGTCAACTAAAGGTATGAAAATGGCCTAGGTGTTCCATTAATATGTATAAAGGGCAAATAGGAATTGCTTCCCCTAATACTAAAGACACTCCATAACTGCACATAGTATCCACCTTAAGGAACCACATAATTGCACATATTGCCTGCCTGAAGTGTGTGTATAAACCTGTATGTGCCCAAATATATTGTTTTTAGATAGGAGACACTCACTGTCAATGCCCAGACAACCTGTAGTAAGAAAGATAATATCTTAGGGTCAATAGGAGGTATTTGATATCTCTGTACTCATGACAAGTTTGAATGGATTCCCATATTGGATTTCAGACAGGACAGGCAGGCAGAATATGTTCCAGAACATCAAAGGCATTCAGAAAATCTTTATATGGAATTAGATGGTGAGATCCATCTTTAACTACTTGGTGGCAGTGCACATGTTTAATATCAGAATTAAGGAGGCTGTCAATAAACAAAAATAAAATAAAATAATAAATCAAACCACAGAAGGACGAATCAGATTCACCTTAATATGAGTTGCACCATCTGGTGGTATCCTGTATGTATAAAGGGTATTGAAGAAGGAAGATCTCCTTCTGTTGCTGCTTACCTTAGCTCTGGCTACCAAGTTTATTACTTTACTAGATTTAGAGCCTTCTCCTTTGACTTTTGGAGTATAATGACGACAAGCTGAGACATGCACAGTAGTGAATAAAACAACTGCTGTAGTCTTCAGATTCCCATTGTTAGGTAACCATTTTTGAAATACCTGGACCACAGGCTGTGAGACATTATAATAAATTCACTTTCTACATATATGGAGAGATTCATCCTACCATCCCTGTTCGTGTAGAGAACCTCAAATAATGCAGTTAGGTTTTACTTTTTTTTGATTTTTACCTGCTCACTGAACATGTGTTGAGTAACAATATTGCTCACAAATACAAACTTCCTAATTCCATTCCTCTCCAACTATTCAACTTTTTATGAAGACTACTGTTTTCATTACTATGTATTTTCAAAGCATTTGTTCTGAGTTTCAGGGATAAAATTCCTACATTCATGGAGACATCATCCAGCTTTCTTGCAGGAGAAAGAGCTACTCTTGTGTTTGTTATCTGGTTACTACTTCTCTTTCCTGATTTTAAGTGCCTGTGACAACCAGGTAAAGAGCAAACTCAGTGTAAAGCTACATAACAATTATCTCTTTTTTTGTATCTCTAAATCTCTCTGTAGTAGTTTGGCAGCAAATCATGTCAAAGGAGAAACTCCTGAATTACAAACAGCCCCTAGGCCCATCATCATATCACAGAACAGGTCTTTCACAAGCTGATTCACAATGCCAGTAAGGGGGCATTACTGGCATGTTCAGCCAGATGGTTCAGTTTTCTTCTAGAGAAAAACCATAGTTCTGACAGATGAAGAAAATGAGCCCACATGACAACTGTTTGAAAATGTAAACATTATTATGTGGAGGGGTTGACTGAGGAAGCAAGACTTCTGTTTAGGTCCTGACTCATAAAGAAGGAACATAGCTCCTTCTCAAACCCATTAATGAGCTTAGCAGATCCAGTATCACCTTGGGAACCTAGACTTAGACTCTCGGGTATTGAGAATGAAATAGATTCCAACCTTTAACATAATGAAGATGCTTAGGAGATAATGTAATTCTCTGAATGCAGGGCCTTTGTGGAGGGATTGCTTCATATTATGTGAACACTACTTTTCTCACCACATGGAGCTGGGGTTATCGGACCCAGGGACACTGTGGGCTTGTACAGTAAATTTCCCCAGATGCACTGTGTTCTCCTCATGATGCAATGCTTGAGTAGCCTTCTCATGAGCTGGTCACATTGAAAGATAACTCCTACTGACTTCCTAAAAGTCTTTCATTTCTTCCATCTTCCCCTGAAAGGAGGGAACAGGAAGTTATCCCACATAAGAAGCTTACTTAGAATAAGACATAGGTTAAGCAAGGACTCCCTTACCCAGGTTTTATCTTTTCTTTGTTATGCCTTTCCTCTTTTCCTCATCTTCTGGAACCTCTACCCCAAGACCTGTCAGTGAAATGTGAGTGTGTGTTTCATGTTACTTGTGTACTATGAAATAGTTATGGTACTATCTTTTCTGTTGAAGACTTTAATTGCTTTCTGGCCTTACTTGCAGTTTCCTGTTACTATTTAAATTCTTCAATGTGTCAGTGGTAATCTTACCCTAAAAGAACATAAAAGTGGCAGTATGTATGGAATGCAAAAATCTGTTTGTATGCTTGCCTTTAACCCCAATATTCAGGAGGCACAACCAGGCAGATTTCTGTGAGTCTAAGATCAGTGTCATAAATGGAGCTAGTCCCACTACAACTAAGGCTATTGCATAGGGAAACCCTGTCTCAAAATCCCCCAACAAATCTGTTTTAGGCTCTGTCCTCTTTGCCCATTAGCCAGAAAAGAATGTGTGCTATCATTGCAGAGATTTTCTTTATTTATGTCTTAAGTCTATGGAGTTATTTCTCATTGGAAAGGAAATCTAGAACAGCTGAACTTCTGCTTTTTTAAAATTAGGTTTCTGAGACATGCTTACACATGCTTACACATAAGTGTCCTTGACCCCAGTTTGTTGTTTTCCAGGACAATGACTTGCTGTTCTCTTGATTATCCCTTCTTAAATAAGTGAATGTATGCCCTCAGTAGATGTTTTTGGACCAATAATCTTAAACACTTTATTTGTGGATACCAATTATTTTTACAGAAATATTTAATGAACAGAACATAATAATCTGTAACACTGTGAGTTGATTTAAAATATACTCCACCCCTAAATCACAAATGATCAAAAATGACCAGAAGATAAAAAAGTATGTCCTTAGTGCTTCAAAATTGTCAATTGATTTCATGGATGTCAACTATCCATTGCACTTAATGGAAAAAAAGAATTTCATGTGTAGAATGCTTTCTGCCTTCATACTAAAATAAATTAAGAGTTTTTCTTAGTGTATTGCAAGGGGAAACAGGGAAGGAAATCATATGTTTAAGTCACCATCATGAGAAATTCCCTGCTTCAGAAAATATGATGGTTTGAGTGTGATTGGGCTGATGATGTCATACAGAGTCATACTATTAGGAGGTTTGGCTTTGCTGTAGTTAGGTTGGAATTTTGAGAAGAAGATTATCACTGTGATGGGCTTTCTGATTTTCCATGTTTTGGATATGAGCAAGTGTATAAGATCATGTCCTGTTGCCTGTGTATCAAGATGAAACCAGCACCACATTCTTCTTTGAATCATTTTTTTTTCTATATGATGACAATGGACTGAACCTTTGAAACTGTGAGTCACTCCAATCGTCTTCTTTATAAGATCTCTTCCTGGGTAGTATAGTGGTGAATATTTATTCCCTGCCTGTCATTGGCGAGAGCAGGGTTGGATTCCCTGACTGGGAGAGTATTATTCGGTAGGCAGAGGCAGGCAAATCTCTGTGAGTTTGAGACAACCCTGGTATATAAGTGCCTTTTCCAGGACAGCCTCCAAAGCCACGGAGAAATTGTTTCTCATAAAACAACAACAAAAAGACTTGTGGAGTTTGTTTTTATACACACCAATAAAAAATTAACTAATGCATATTTAATGATTTTGTTCTTTAAATACTCAGGATATATTAATTCATGTTATGTGAATGAAGAAAAACTAGATCTTCCAATGGTATATTGCGCTGGGGCATGGCACACACGTTTATGTCATTGAAAATTGCATTGATATCATTTAATCCTGCCTATGCTACCCAGTGCTGGGGAGAAACTACTGCAAGTCCTTCCTGAATAGGCTTTGTATATTCATTGAGAAGCAAAATCAGATTCATTTGTTGACTGTTTACCAAACACTCTGGCTGGTATTAGGGACTGCAAATAAAGAGAGGAATATGAAAGAATTTAGTTCATTAAAGATCTTTGATTTTGGTATAGACACAATGCAGAAAGAGGTGGGAGACAGAAGGAACATGAGCAATTTCCTGCTTTCCATTGGTGGGAATTAGCTGTGTGCAGCCTGTAATCAATTTTAGATGATTTACAAAATGCCTGACTGGCCATTTCTTGGTGTCCATAGACAGGGATAATCAACAATCTGGATAAAGGATGGATGTTATCATTAAAACAAATTGCAGGCTCTCTTGTAGGAGTTCCAATGTAAATCACCTCCACACAGTCTAAGGTTTCAGAGCAGGAAGAGCAGCTCTGCGTAGCTTACATTGCTGCTGGGATTGTGATGGACCATGAGACTTGTGCTGACCTGGGTAATGGTCCTCGTACTCTGAGCCACTCTTTATATACATTCCTGGAGGAGAGAGCGATAGCTGTGATATCAGTATCCATACTGGTCTGTGGTGGTGCACAGCTTTAATCCAAGCACTTGGGAGGTAGAGGCAGGCAGATAACTGTGAGTTCCAGGCTACACTGATTTTCAAAGAGAGTTGCAAACCTACAGAGAAACACTGCCTTGAAAAACCAAACCAAACGAAAACAAAACAGAAACAAATGTTGGTTTCCTGTGCACATCACAGGGTTATTTTGGCATGTTTTTGAACATACAAGGGAAAAACTGAAATTTTGGCTTCTGGAATTTATGAATATCTCATTCCACATTGAGATTAGTCCTACACGTGTCACAGACAATTTAAAAAATTTATGGAAATAGGAGATGGGAATCATCCTTCAGCAATATTTGACCACAGTGCTTTTTCCTTTCCATTACCACCATTTCAACCATGAAAGTTGAAATCAAGTAACTGTATTGTACTTAAGATATTATCTTTCCTGCTACAGGATGCCTGAGTCTTGATGGTGAATGTCTCCCATCTAAAGAGTAGATTTGGGCCCAGTCAGTTTTATACACACCCTTCAGGCAGGGAGTAACTGCAGCTATAGATTGCCTGAAGACAGATAGTATGTGCAGTTATGGAGTGACTTTAGGATTATTGGAAGCAATTCCTATTATCCCTTTATGCATATTAATAGAAGTCCTCTGGCATTGCCCTAACTTTGGTTGAGTACTTAAGTTTAGTGAATGAATAAAATGGACCAAATGAATAAAGTACCAAGATAATAACATCATATTTGGTGAAATATTTTACAGGCTTAACAAAATTGATGCCATATGGATCCTACTGAGTCTATTCCTTTAAAAGATTTAGATACCTTTTCTTTGAAAGACTCGTGTATGCTGAAGACCAGCTGAGACATCTAGACTCATAAAGCAAACAACAAGAGAATTCTTCAAATTTCCATTGTTGGGCAGACATTGTTAGAGTTTGTGGCCCTCAGTCTCCAAGACAGCCCAATAAATCCACTTGCAACAATCACAGAGAGCTGTATTCTTCCACCCCTGCTAAAGTAGAGAACATTGAATAATCCAGATATTTTTTCACCGACCCAATGTTGAAGCTCTGCTGGCTTACAATAGTGCTCTCAGAGGCATTCTTCCCAGACATTTTATCTCTGAATATTCATGTTAGTATGAAGACAATACTTTGTATTATTATTCATTTCTCAAGAATTGACCACTAATTTCAGGAATAAAACACTCAATACAATGGAGCTATCACCCAGGTGTCTCTCAGGCGAAAATATACCATCTTGTTTGTGATATTGTTCCTGCATTTTTCTCATGGTCTTTTGAGGTGCCTCTGGCAACCAGGTAAAAATTACATTCAGTTCTCCTGATCTCAGCAATAAGCCATAGAACAAACACCCTTTATGTACTAAAATCTCTTTAATTTATTAATATGATGGGCAGCCTGATCTACAAATAGACTTCCAGGACAGCCAGTATTGAAAACCTGATTTGAACATAAGAGAGAGAGAGAGAGAGAGGGAGGGAGAGAGAGAAAACAAACATAAAGGATGCAGCCATTATTGGTTTGAAAAGAAAACTGAACCTAAAGAAGGGTCTAGAGACTGTCAAGACTGCAGCCAACTAACAATTTTAGAAACTATGGAAAGGCTACCATAAATGCCCTTCCCAGATAGTGACACCAACAACTAACCTATCCACCATCACTGAGCCCTCATGTAGTACCTGTTGGAAACAGAAGCAAACACCCATAACTTAAACATTGAGTCAAACTAGAATCCAGATCCAGAGGGAGAGAACAAGACTAGGTTTGCAGAAACACATAGAGACAGCTGACATGAACAAAGATGAGCTAACGGGCCCCCATACTGATAGCTGGGAATCCATCATGGGACTGACTCAGACCCCCATGAATATTAGTCTCTGCTAGAAGGACTGAGCAGTCTAAGGGATCTCAGGCAGTGGAACCAGGAGGTATTCTTAGTGCACAAAAAGACATTGCAGACACATCACCCATGGAGGGATACTCCCTTAATTTAGAGACAGGAGAGAAGTCCTAGTCCCTACTTCCAATGAATTGACAGATTTACCTGACCCCCACATGGATGGCATTTCCCTACATGTGGAATTGGGCTGGGTAGATGTGAGGAGAGGGTGGTCAGTGTGCATGTGAGTGGGGAGAGAGGTTAAGAGGGAGGTAGGTAGAGGGAACTGGGATCGACATGTAAAAGAAAAAAAAGCAACACCAATAAAATAAAAAATTAATTAATGAGAAAAATCTACTACAAAATGATAACAGTAGTAGTAGTAGCAGTAGTAGTAGTAGTAGTAGTAGTAGTAGTAGTAGTAATTAGGATTCTGTTTTGGCCAGCCTGGTCTACAAATTGTGATCCAAGACAGGAAGTACTACACAGGCAAACCCTGTCTTGAAAAATCAAAATAAATGAATAAATAAGAAAAAAAAGAAAAGAAAAGAAAGAACTGCATGTTTCTGCTTTGTCTTTAAGCACACTCTAACCATTGAGGAATTACCCTTGTCACTCAAGCCTCACTAGCCAATCAGGGAATCTGTGCCGACAGGCCAATCTCAGGTTTTACAGGAAACTTCCTGGAGCCATGCTGCAGACACGATTATGTAGTACAACACAAACCATTGGATTGGTTACTGTGCTGTGGGTGCTGCTGTAGGGAACTGTGAGGAGCAAAGATGAACAAGGAAGACACAATATGGTAAGCAAGGAAATGCTATCCTAAGATGAAGAGGATTGCATTTGGAGGCAGAGAGACTGTGAGGCAGGGCCTCCCTGAGGCTGGTTTAAAACCTATTGAGTCATTCCAATTTTTGCGAGGTCCCATGTAATCCTAGAAGCTACACAGATTTGGATGCAGAATGTGAATACTTCAATTTTTGGGCTGCATCTTAGGAATGCATTTCAGTCAGGTAGCTTTGTGTGGAAACGTCTTTGTAGTCAGCACCGACATGCTTTTTCTACATATGGAAGACATGTTGCAGAACATGGAGAGGCCCAGTTTGTCCAGTGCATTCTAGATGTACTTAACTTCACAAGCTAACATTTAGGTATAAGTTCCATTAGGGACTCCATTAGGAGTTAATTTTGCTCATGCTTTAGATGACATTCTTTTTAATTCTTTATATATTCATAGTTATATTTATGTATTTTGTACTGTAGAAATCATGATAAAAAGATCTTATTTCGCTTATCGATTCCAGTTGCCGCTAACTCTCTTCCTTTCTTACCCCCATACTGAAACCTCCCCCCATCACATCCCCTATTCACTCTCTGGGAAGATGAGCCTTCCAAGAGTGATCATCAAAATCTGTCATTTGTGGTGGGGCCTTCTCCCATGGCTAAGGGACAGTCCCCATTTGGAGTAAATTTTTTGTGTCATGTAAATGGCAACATTGTAATTTATTTTTTATATTTATTTAATTTTGGCATTTTTTTGTGCCAGGGTTCATTAATTTTTTTTGTTTGTTTTCAATAAAGGGTTTCTTTGTAAATGTATGGGGCTTGACCTGAAAGTTGCTCTGTAGAGCAGGCTAGTCACAAGCTCATAGAGATGTACCTTCCTATGCCTTCTCAGTACATGGATTAAAGGCATGGGCCACCAAAATCATATATAAATGACATTCTTGCATTGGATCACCCTCCACCAATAGGCTATGATGTGAAAAATTAGAATTGTTGATACAAAATATTGATCATTTCTTACAGGATACTTAGTAACACAAAATAGAATTTATTTGAGGGAGTGATGCCTCCAAAATAAGCTACAGATGAGTAATAGATTAACCAGGCATGTTAAAGATTAGGATACTAAAATACGCATTTATTCTCCAGTCTTGAACAGCCAGTTATCTCCAAACCATGATAAAGGAGAAAACCCTGTTTTATAAAAAGCCCCCAGCCACATCATCATACCACCAAAAATGGCTTTTACAAGTTGCTCAAGGGTCATAATTGGGTCAAAGTGAACATTAAAGCCTGGTGTGCCATAAAGTTCTAGGTTTCCTATGTCTGCCAGATGGAAATGTTGAGACCAGGTGACAACTTTGTGCATCCGAGAGTTGCTTTTGTTGTTTTGTGGGAAAATTCTCTGGCAAACTGTAAGTTTGTCTTCTGGAATTTATGAACATCTCATTCCACATTCAGGCTTGTCTTACATGTGTTACACACAGTTTAGAAACCGCTAGAAAGGGGTGATGGGGATCTTCCCTCAGCAATAAATGATCAGAGTGCTTTTAACATTTTCCTAACCTCCACAACATTGGTGTGATTCAGGAAAGTTGAGTTCTAGAGAACAAAGAAAATTTCTGATCTACA
This sequence comes from Phodopus roborovskii, assembly GCF_943737965.1. Classification (NCBI taxonomy): domain Eukaryota; kingdom Metazoa; phylum Chordata; class Mammalia; order Rodentia; family Cricetidae; genus Phodopus; species Phodopus roborovskii. The sequence continues at coordinate 103,862 of NW_026127079.1, read as the reverse complement.
GAACAATCTCAGGTGTACATGATTTTGAATGGGTGGATTGGGCAGACGCCACATGCTGTGTCATGGATACATGTGGCAGGAACAGATATTAAATTATTCTTCTATGTTACTTTCTGTCTGGGCATCAATGGGTCCATGTTTACTTGAAACCACAAGGGGACATGAGAGTTTGCAGAAACATAGCAATAGATTAGTCCCATTTGTATGTAGAATTTTAGACTATGGGACATATCTGTTGGGAAGAAATATCAGTAGCTGGAGTGTCAGAAGCAGAACAGTTTAAGGCTCCGTCTGAGTTAAAGTTTTGGGAGTCGTGAAGTCTAGTTATTTAATTTGTAAACATGAAATCATTGGTAGCTGGGTTACACTAGTCAAGGTCTCATTTTATCTTGCCGAGTTTCCCTTGGTCTGTTGAGAAAAAGTTGATTATATTTTCCAGAATTTTGTTTTTCTCTTTTTCTCTCCATTGCCTTTATTCTTTCCTAAATATTGTGCACATTCTCAATTGCTGTAGATTTATTATGAGTATAAAAGTCACACTGTGTCTCTGTATATACTATTATTTGTAATCCTGTTGAGAATTACATCTGTTTCCCATTTGCATATAGGTTTGAAATTAGATGAAGTGTTGGGAATTTCATTTGTACCATAATGAAAGATGTTCCAAATTTACTTTCCATGGTATCATAATGTTGAGGCATTCATTTTCCAATGATTATTCATTTAATTCTTTATTTATTTGGGCCTAGCAGCTGGCACAGCACATATTCTTGTGTATGACCTGAATTCAGATCCCAACAAACCTTAGAAGCTCATAAATACCTGCTACTCTAGATGAAGGGTATCTGACAACCACGACTCTGGTGTGTCCCTTAAACTCACAAGGGAAACATTTCTATTACATAAAATCTATATACAAAATTTGGTGTAAACGTTTCTTATTACTTAAAGGGATATAAGAGCAAAACTAGTCAGTTTGGATGCATGATACAAATCATACACAGCTTCTTTTTAAATGTTATTTTAAAGATTTAGTTTTCATTTTAAATACCATCCATAGTTCACCTCCCTCCCCATCTTCCTTCCTCAACATCTTCTCCTTCATACACCCCATGCAATCCTCAGAATGGGAAAGAACTTCCTTTGGGAGTCAACAAATTCTAGCATAGCATACTGAGGAAAGACCAAGGCACTCCATCCTGTATCAAGACAGAGTAAGGTGTCTCACCGTAGCGTGTAGCTTCCAAAAAGCCAGCTCATTCACCTGGTATAGCTCCTGGTTTCACTCCCAGTGTTTCTACAACAGATCAAGTCTCATGACTGTCACCCACATTCATAGGGTTTAGTCTGATGCAATGAAAGTCCTCCTACTGTCAGTCCACAGTCTGTGCGTTCCACTAGTGAAAATTGTATGGGGTGTGACATTGTGAGAGTGGGCTTTCTCTTGTTAGAGGGATTATGCCACTGGGTGTGGTGAAAGTCAGGCATTGATGTTTCTTATACACATGATCACATTCACCTGCAGGCTGCCATGCCCCTAGCCATAATGATAGTTAACTTTATCTCTGAAATATTAAGTGATAAAACTCAATTAAATGTTTTCTTTGTAAGTGGTCCCATGGTTTTAATATCTCTTCACTGATGGGAGATGCCATTCTGTAAATATGTTTCTTATACTGGTTAATGGATAAAGCACTTTTGGCCAGTAGGAAAGCAAGATAGGCCAGAGTAGGAGACAAGGAGAAGAGAGGAACTAGTAAGGAGGGGTCAACATGTGGAGAATGGAGAGAACACTTTTTATTTTTTTTAAGTGTTGCTCTTCTACATCATCATAGGTCACTGTGTCCTAAAATAACAAATAAATATGTGAAACAGGAAGTGTGATACTCACATTGTACATGTCTCGTCTTTGACAATATAGTCATATAATGCTGGTGCTTCCCACACATATTTCATGACATGGACATTATAATGCATTTATCAAGTCACCTTAGAAGGAAACTGAATTGGAATTTCACATAGACCTTTCCTTGGCCCTTTAAAAAGCATATAGCACTGAGGAAAAAACAAAACAAAACTAAAATGAATAGAAATAAAGGGAGACACAAGCTAGCCGATCAATTATACTCAAAAAACATCAAAGACATTGTATGATAGGGCAGCCCTCTCACAGCAAATTTCAGCCCCTGGTACCCACATATGTCTTTGTTAAGATTTATTGCTGTGAAATATAAGGTGTAAGGTTTTTTGCCTGCTGCTGGTCTTGTCCCGCTCCCACGCTAGTTCCAATTAACACACAGATACTTTCTATTTGATATAATGCTGTTGGCCAGGTACTATTTTCCTATTGGCTAGATCTGTCTTAAGTATTAACCCATTTCTATTAATCTAAATATTTCCACGTGGTCTCATCTTACCAGAGAGAAGTGTTGGAATTCTGCTCTCTCTGTCTTCCATATTTACTCCTCTTTACTACTTCCTTGAATCCTTCTTTTTCCCTAGTCCTGCCTATCTTGCTTTCCTATTGGCCAACAGTGCTTTATTCATTAACCAATAAGGGAAACATATTTACAGAATGACATCTACAATCAGTCTATAGTAAAGCAAGCATCACTCATATATTTGTGGCTCTGCTAAATATATTGAAAAGGTCATTTAATGAGAATCGAATATGTTGTTGTGAAGTAACCTCTTGTCTGCGATGAAAAGAATGTTGAAGTATGTGAACGCAATATGAAAACCTCTTATTTCTTATTCTTATATTATTAAGAATATCATATGACCAGCCAGGTAGTTTTGGCCCATGAATTTAATCCCAGCAATCATGAGAAAGAGAAAGGTGGATTTGTGTTCAAGGCCAGTGTGGTCTACAGGGTGAGTTCCAGGCTAGCCAGGTCTATACAAATAGAGCCTATATCAGAAAACTAAGAGAACAAAAGATATGTCACCCTATATATAATCCATATGAATATTGAATTTGGAATAAGCAACATACCTCGCTCTCTCAGGACAAAGAGAAGAAGTGAAAGATATTTAGTAGTCCTCACTTTGATACTATTTGTTGAGTGAGAAACCAATTTAAAATTTATTAATTTTCCAACTTTATTGGAAAGAAGTCACCAAAATCACACTGCAGAAAAGCTCTGTGAGCATTGGAATTCGTGAATACTTCAAATTGTTCTGGTACATTTGGCCAATGTAGTATGACACACATTACAGGAATACAGTAAGTGGGGTAATGCTCTGACTTCCTCCAGTTACTTTCAAATATGTGAAAAATCTCCCTTAAAATGCCATTGCATGGGCCATGAATTAAGGGCTCTAAGGATATCCAAGAATATCACAGATATCCTCAAAGAGAACAAACAATCCCTAATGAAGGGAAGCATCATGAATGTAAAACACAATATCCGATTACTCTTAACAATTAGGCTAAATTACAAACTAGTTAATACAGATACTAAGTTTCATCAGTGTAATACCTGTGGTGAAGTTTTTACATCTGCCATTTATATTTGCAGGAATGAAAGAAACCATACAGGAGAGAAACCCTGTGAATATGCTCAATGAATATGATGAAACATTTTTGTGTTTCAGGCAGATTCAAAGGCATGAAAAAATTCATACTGGAGAGAAACACTATGAAAGTCTTCTGTATGGAGAAATCTTTGCATGCCAAATTCCCTCCTACTCCATAAACAAAAATATTCTGGAGAGAAAGCCCATTGTATTCAATGTGGCAAAGCTTTTGCAAGACACGGTGTATATATAAGACCACATACTAGATTGTAATACATGAATGTAATCTGTGTGGTAATGTTTTTTCAGGATGCACTCATCTCCAAACACAAATAAGAAGACATACTTCAGAGAGAGCCTGTGAATGTAATCAATTTGGTAAAGAATTTTCACATGTCACTACTCTCTAAATCATAGAACACACAGTGGAAACTCTATGAATGTAATCAATGTGGTAAAGCATTTTCACAACACTGTCATCTTTTAGGTCATAAAAGAACACATACTGAAGAGAGACCCTATGAATGTATTCAATGTGAAATAAATGAGAAACCCTATGTATGTAGTCAATACAGTAAAGAGTTTTTAAGTAATGGGCAACTTCAAATACATATAAGGACACATACAAGAGCAATAACCTATTAATGTTAGCAATGTCTTAAAGCCTTTTCATGATGCAGTAATCTCCAAATACATATAACAAAACACACTGGAAAGGAACCCCATGTATGTAATCAATGTGGTAAAGTGTTGTCATGTGTCTAAACACATCATAGAACACAAACTGGAGAGAGAACCTATGAATGGTGTCAATGTTGTAAAGCCTTTGCACATTCCAGCACTCTTTTAAGTCATAAAATAACTCATATCTGAGAGAGACCTTCTGAATGCAACCAATGTGGTAAGCTTTGTATGTATCGAGCATCTTTATACACATAAAAAATCATAATGCAGAGACATCATATAAATGTAAGAAGTGTGGTAATGTGAACTTTGCTTATCACAAAAATCTTTGAGGGCCTGGGAAAACTCATATAAAAAGGAATCTTACTACAAATCAAAGATCTTTTTGCAACACCGATTGAGTCGCATAAGATTCTGGAGATTAAAATAACTTACAAGTGTTGACAATCTGTTCAAGCATTCAAACATTGCAATGTCTCTTTCTCTTTTTCTTTCTTTCTTTCTTTTGTTTTTGCACCTGCATATTCATGTGGATAAAAGTTCTATATATTCACTGATAAGGGAATCCTGTTTCATTTTACCACTTTATTTACATAAAAACCTCATTCATATTGAGCGATTTCTCTAGGTCTAATCCTTAATGCTTGTTTTCTGTTTCATGAAACAATACATGGAGAAGAAAAAGGGTTAAGACTTTAAACACTTTAACTCTTCTTTTACAGGCATGAGTGCTCACTAGAGAAAATTTGTGTGGAGTCTGTTTGGTTAAAGATTGGATTTAATTTTAATCATGTGATGTCAGTGTGGGTTTGTGACTGTTCATGCTTATTCCCAAGAAGGTTGGACCGTTGCATATTTCTGTATTTAAATTTACAGAAAGTTCTCAAAATATGACCTTGGTACTGGCTATGAACTTGTCATAATTCTCCTCATTCTCATCTCTAACCCTGTAGAAATTTTGGATCCCTTTTGTGTCATCTTTATATTGGTAATAGTGAAAAACTCATGCAAGAGAAGTAAATAATTTAGTAAAGACGTTAGAATTCATACATTTCTTTAGTTCCAATATAAAATTTTTTTTTCATGTGACAGCAGGGTGTTAATATGTTCACTTGACCCAAGACAGATGATAAGTGTGTGTTTTATTGGGGAACAATTTATACAGATGATAACAAATAACTGCTACAGAATTGTTGCCCAGGAAGATGCAGTCTCTCCCCTTCTGAAGTCATATGTCAAAAGAGGGAGAGACAGGGGGTCAGGGGAAGGGAGTCAGAGAGGCAGGGGAGGGTAATGCAAGAGGGAGAGAAAGAGAGAGAGACACACATTGGGAACATGAGAGAGCCTGACCAATGCTTCTGCAACTTCTGGTCATGTACAAAGAATCAAAGGTCCAGCACACTAGACAACTTCTAACTTCCTCATGATATGATCTGAGCAGAAAGCCAAGCTCCAGAAGAGCCCTCCTGTGTGAACAGTGGGTCCACTAGAGGCTCCGATTGTCCAGTAAAACCTGAGTGATAAACAAGTAAAGAGTAGATACAACCTGGAGGGAGGGGTTTGGAACAGGTTACCAAACATTCCAAATGCTTTGTGTAGCTATAGAATCCAGAAGGGCTTCCACCCAAACTACCCAGACTCCCAGGCATGGGGGCATTGGTTTAAATCTGGCTTTTTTCTTCTCGCCAGGGACAATGTGGAGAGGGGGCAGTCAGTAGTCAGTGGGCTCACATTCAGCATGAGATGGGAAGTAGATGCCTTCCCTTAGTTGCCATCCTGGAGAATTCAGGCATCAGTTCCTTGAGCAGGTGGAGGAAGGGGGATTGAGTGAAGCTTCAGCCATAATGGGGAGGTCAGGGTACCTATGGTGCCCCACTAGAATAACCTTAGTTCAGACTCCGCACTTAAATAGTTCACCATTGCAGGCTCCACCCACCCCTTGGAGTCCACCTTCTGACTCCTGATTTTCCATTTCCCCGGGGCTGCTCTGGATTACTTTGCTGAGATTAAACATGGATTTATGCCAAAAGCTGTCCTTGTGGGACAAAAATCGGAAAGACAGAGAGTGTGGAAGAGGGAAAGGCTAGCTAATAGACTTAAGATACAGAAACATCAGGAGAGCAGATTCAGTCTATACTGAATGTCCACTTTATTTCATACCTCCAAGCTTAGGTAATCAACCAAAGGTGGGGTCAACCTCAAAGTACCATTTGCAATTCACCACTGTGTCCCGAGCATCTTGTAGATGTTACACTAAAATCCCTTGAGGACAACAGGAATCCTTTAAGCTCTCTGAACACAAGGCATGAGGGAATGGATTCCACATGTAGTCCCTCAGATTTTTTAATTCAGTCTGGTATAAACATTGCATTGCTAACCATGGGTTTCCATAAATCTTTGCACTCACCAGTAAATTTTTTTCCGGAGACAGGGATTTTCTGTATTGCTTTGGAGGCTATACTCTAACTAGCTCTGCAGACCAGGCTGGCCTCCAATTCACAGTGATCCACCTTCCTCTGCCTTCCAAATGCTGGGATTAAAGGCTTAAAGGCTTGAGCCACCAAAGCTCAACCCACTCACCAGTATTTGTAATCACAACAGGGAGGTTTTGCTCTTGTGTCCCCTTGGTTTTTTACAGCCACATTCATAACATCCTTGTGGCTGTTCATAGGGAGGACATAAGGGCAGAGCAGGGACCAGCAATAGCAAGCATATCATGGGCAGTGAGCTGAGGGGTGGGCAGGGGAACTGGGTGTTGCATGGCTTATAGGCACCCTGAGTCAGCAGAGAGTGCACAGTTTCAGGAGACACTGCAAAGCCACCATGGACAGAATGTGGCAGCTGGGGGTGGGTTAGGTGAGGCTGCCAATTGTCACCCAGGTCCATTCCTGGGCCTGATCCCTGGGAGAGAGGCTCCAAACAATAGGTTCCAAGTTCACTGGGGCAGAGCTTGCAGAGTTGCTAAGTGATGATGCCTAAACCACATCCAGGATGTCTACAGGTGCCAGCCCCAGCCCTAGCCCAGAAATATTGCCAAAAATCTGACAATTTATCCAATGCCAATAATCCAGTTGTGAGAACCTGTGTACCCACCTAAAGTTCTCATACACTGCCGAATAGCATGAGACATGGGCAAAGATCTCAAATGCCCCCAGGTGAACTGCCCCCAACCAATTATTTTAATTCTCTTCATCCCCACTCAGAGCCACATCTCATGCTCGATTGAAATGAGAGGATGAAATGAGTTCCAGGACTCCTCAATCTCTCTATTTCATTCAATTCAATGATTACAACCTAAGGACAATTGCTAACAATTTATGACAGGAAAGATGATTACAAAGCTACAATCATCATGGAAACACTCAGAATGCTCCATGGGAACATGTAATCAGAGAACAGATATTGACATTAATGTGACTTCTACACTTTCCACAAAATTACCACAAAGCTACAATTAAAATATGAACAATATTGGAGAAAGATTTAAGAGAGTAATGAGAAAAAGTCAAAAACAAAGGTAGGAAATTATAGCTGGCTATTAATAAAAAACACCAAGGGCAACTTGGACAGGTAAAGTGTGATCTTGACAAATATTTCAGCTGCCTATGATTCTGTGTGAAGAAATTAAATATACACAGGCTTCACAGATTTCATAATATTAACTCAAAGTTACCCTTTAAACTATTGTTTTTGACCCTGCAGGTACTGAGAATGCTTCCAAAAACAGAAATCCCATGTTCTAGAGCTCTCTCTTCAAATAGAGGTGATCAATTCCCCAGGCTCTACAACCTTCTGTGATTTCATGTAAACACAACCACGCTGATGCCCAAAACAAAGTTACGTGAAAAAATGTGCTTCGTGCCACACATATTATGACAGCATATACGGATTTTTCCACAATCTACCTTCCCAACACCATTCACAGATAAGAAATATCTCTAGACAAGAGACTCCTGTTATTCTCTGGAACTGAACTGTACTGAATCAGACCATTGTGCCTGGTGGTAACAGAAAGTTAAAAGCATTCTAATAAGGTATTGCTGAGAGATCATCCACATTACCTTCTTTCTACCAGATTCTAATCTAACATTTATAAGACAAACCAGAGAGTGAAATACAATATTCTGAATTTCTACAAATCAGACTGTCAGTTTTCCAAACCCACTGCAATCCAAAGCAGTGTCCATGTGTACACATTGGACAGTGATATTACAAGCATCACATTCTCCCATATCAGTGCTTCAATCTCCTCTTACACAACAAATGTAGACACAGGTAGGCTCAGAGGATAAGGGTCACTGTCCTGGTAACACATTAGGTTAGTACAAGTTAGTCTGTACTAACAGTATATCTCATGGTCCACACAAAACCCAGCAGAAATGACAGCACAATAGAACTGCTTGAACATCCTACACTCAGCATGGTGTAGTTTGTGTTCTTCCTTACAAGTCACTACAACAGAAAGAAAAGAGAATCCTGGAAAAATCCTGCAAGTGCCTGCCAGTAGAACGCTTGGTTGCTAACCCTCCTCAGAATCCTTCATTAGCTAGGGACACACAACTGGGCCTCACAATATTAGCTGCTTACCTGCTAGTGCAACAGAGGCCAAATGACTGAGACAGGACAGTCCTTGCTGCTTTGCCCAGGAGTAAAGGCCCCAGCCTCAAAAGTTGGTATTTTAGTAGACATTTCTGTCACTCTCCAAGAGCATATCATGCTCCTCATGCAAACACAGGGTCATTTGTGTGCATATTTTATGACACTGTTTGCTATTCCTCCAATCCATTACTTCTTGGTTGATAAAGCCTTCATCCAAACACAAGTCCCATTCATGCAGTTGCTGTTGTTAAAGAAGAACAGGCCATGAACTAGACAACAAAAAGGCACCACAGAAGGTCTTGGAGAAAGGAAACAAAATGTGGGTATGATGTAGTTTTATTTATTTATTTATTTATTTATTTATTTATTTATTTATTTATCTATCTATCTATCTCATTTTACATATTGGTCTCAGTTCCTTCTACCTCCCTTTTCTCCTTCCTCTCACACCATTCCACGTCCCCCAAACACCCTCCCATCCCAATAGCCGATACCATTCCACAAGTAGGGTGATGCAATCCAGGAGGTATCAACATAATCTGTTAAATCATTTAGAATAGGGACTAGGCTCTCCTTTCTGTCTCTATGTTAAGGGATTATCTCTCCATGGGGAACATGCTCCCAAATTCCTATTGTGCACCAGGGATACATTCTGGTTTCACTGTCAGGGATTGCTTAGAGTACCCAGACCTAAAAACAGAGACCCACATTCAGTGGGTCTGAGTCTTTCCAATGCTGGATTCCAAGCCATCCATCTAGGGACCCATTAGCTCCTCCTTGTTCAGGTCAACTGTCTCTGTGGGCTTCTGTAGACTTCTCTTGTCCTCCCTCTCTGCATCTGGATTCCAGTACAGCTCAGTGTTTAGCTTTGTGTGTCTGTTTGCTTCTGTTTCCATCAGCTAATAGATGAGGGCTCTAATGACAGTGGATAAATTAGTCATCAATCTCATAATCAAGGAATGTTATTTATGGTAGCCATTCCATTGTTGCTCAAATTGGAAGTTGGGGTCAAGCTTGTAGGGCTCTGGACATTTCACTAGATTCAGTTTTCTCTTCAAACCTATAATGGTTCACTCTTTTAGTGTATCTCTCTATCCCTCACATTCTCTTGTCTATTCGTCTCATGACTTAATCTTCCTAGTCCCACATGCTTTCCTTTCTCACCTTCTCTTTCTCATAGCAACCTCTACACTTACTGCTCCTCCGACTCCAAACTGCTCAGGAGATCTTGTTCCTTTCCCCCTCTGTGAGCAACCTTGTATGAATCTCTTAGATTCCTCCTTGTATCCTAGCCTCCCTGGTGGTGTAAATTATAGGCTGGTAATCATACGCTCTATGTCTGCAATCAATATATGAGTGAGTTCATTTCAACTTCCTCTTTTTGTGACTGGGTTACCTTATTCAGGATATCTTCAATTTCCATCCATTTGCCTAGGAATTTTGATATGATGTACTTATAATCACATAATTTAATTTGGAATGTTGGAACAGGGTTTATAATCATGTACTCCAGAGAATAGGATTTATATTAGACCCTTCAAAAAGGCCTCATACCTTTACTGTAGGTAAATGTTTAGGTAGGGCTATACCATTTTACTGAGATCTTCTACTTTGGATTACATACTGTAACTAGATCAATTTGGTTTCATGATAAGGTCAGTCCTGTACTCCTATTTTTTATTCCCCTGGTCTGTGGACAGCAAGACATGGCCAATCTGGACCTTTCTGCAACATCTAAAATTGATTACATAATCCCCATTTGCTAATCTGAACTTCCACTGTAGCAGAAAATCTTGTCTCCTCCAAGTTGCCTCACCCTTTCTGCACAGTTGCTCCACCATCTTCAATTGGTCAATGGCCTTAATTCTTTCACAGGTCCCTCTTCATTTATAAGTCCCCAAGAAAATCCAGAGTGGTTGAATCAGCAGTCATTTTTATGTGGGTCCTGCATGTCCAGTTTATACAGCACAAAGTCAAACAGTCCAGACACGAGCAATATCTTGTCCAAATGGCTAGTCTTGCCATATTGAAAGTAAACTTTATAACGAGTTTCTTTGATGTCCATTTTTCTTTCTGATACAGGTGGTGTTGCCAGGAGCAATTATGCCTCATTGTCAAGAAAAACCCTAAACCATTTTAAATGCCATATTCTGTAGGTATTGGAAAGGTTTGAAGAATGCCTATTCATTTCAAATACATCTCTGTATATCTAGACACTCTAAGATTTGACTATTATTGATAACTATCTATAACCTGCACTAAATTATACATTACATTTCTACACAATACATAACCAAGAGGAGAAATATACACATCACAAAATTGACCTTAAATTGTATCAATAAATGCAAATCCATTCCAAAACAAAGTATTCATATCTATTCCATAATCCCCTATTTACCTTTAAAAAATAGATTGGTTGTGGTCATTAACCATTTATAACCAATCCCATTTAGATGAAAACAAAAATTTATAAACAATATTTGAGAAATTGGGCATCATTCTTTCCAAACTACTTCCTTCTGGTAAGGGCCGCTTTAATTGGGGATCCTAAGAAGACACAGATATCCTGGCTGTAGTCTACAAGCCTGCCTTGTTCAACCTGTTTTGAATGTTGGATCACCAGGAACGCTTTTTCAGGGGGTCTGGCTTGCTCAAACCACATTAGTCTGGAAGGAATCCACAGCTTTTTATTTTCTGTGGAAACAAAAATAGAAATCCTTTTCCCCAGGAACCTGTCCTTAGACTTAAATTTTGAAATCAAAGCATTTTTAAAATATATAAATTGGATTGATCCACCAGCATTTGTTTTAATAGTTGTTATTTCCTCAGCAGTCAAAAGATACAAAGACAATATAACACCGTACAATATCTGGATTCTCTCTGAGTTTCCCATCGTTACACGGCTTTATTATTACTCTCTTTTATTTTTTCATTTTTGAGACAGGGTTTCTCTGTGTAACTTTTATCCATCCTGGAATTCACTCTGCATACCAGGTTTACTTTGAAATCACAGAGATCTGCTTGCCTCTGTCTCCTGAGGGCTGGGATTAAAGGAGTGTGCCACCACAGCCAGCTCCTCTCTGTCTTTTTAAAACCATTTTATTCGTTTTCTCTCCCAAGCCTACATATATTAGAACACATTGTAAACCTGGAGCTTTTTTTCTTAATGTGAATATGTCTTTACTCTAAATCTTTATCTTTTATCTGGTAAACAACAACATTGTTAAAATGAGAGTCATACCTGTGTCAGCCGCTGTTTATCAAAGATGGTGGTGGGTACTTATACCACCAGCACTGAGAGCATTGCTCACTGCCTTGGTCTGCGCTGCCATCCAGCAAGCACGCCTGGAGATGTGGTGCCTGCCATTGCCTGCTCTCATACATACCAATAAATTGTTAGCAGTGCTTTTTTAAAGTCCTGCGGTTTTTTGCCGCCTATGCTGAGACAGGAATCCTCCCTTAAAGGAGCCGGGGAAATATTTGCTTGTCTCACACAAAACAGAGTACAATCGAGAAAAATGCTGCTACCAAGAAGCCTTGCTTGTCTCTGTTCTTTTGTTTCTAAAACTCTTTTTAAAGCTTTTGTTAAATTTTAAGTGTAAGTTCTTATTAGCCATGTGGGTGCCATATGTAAGAAGTAAGGTTTTCTCCACCTGCATCCAGTCTTGTCCAGCTGCTGTGCCATCCCCAAATAATGCACAGACTCTGAATTTGATATTATACTGTTGGCCAGTTACTTGTTTATTATCGGCTAGCTCTTTCTTAAGTATTAACCCATTTCTATGTATTTCCACATGGTCTTACAGAGAGCAGAGAAATGGTGGTTCTGTTGTCTCCAGACTCTTCATCTTAACTCCTCCTTACTACTTCCTCTTTCTTCCTTGTCCCCTAAACCCTCCTATCTTGCTTTCCTATTGACCAACAGTGCTTTATTCATTATCCAGTATGAAAAATATATACACAATGACATCTTCCATCAGGAAATGCCTAGTTTCTCTAGTGACTTCTAGAAATTCTGCATTTCATATTTAACGTTTAGGTGTAAGATCCATGTGGAGTTAACTTTATGTTTATTGTAAATGACATTATTTTCTTCAGTTATTTTTTATAGTTATTTATGATCTTTGCATTGCTTTGCAGCCTGTAATGAAATATGCTCTGTAGATCAGACTAGCCCCAAACTGATAGAGATCTGTCTGCCTCTGCCTCCTAGCATTGGCTTAGATTGTAGGCCACTAAAGATGTCCATAAATGACATGCTTATGTTGGATTGCACTCCACCACTAAGCTGTGTTGTTAGCAGCATCTAACCCAGCTTCATATCACAGAACAGGGCTTTTACAAGCTGTTCAGTGGTCATTGCTACCTCACAGTAATGACTCTTTAGGGTCTGATCTGTCATAAAAGTCAGTTTTCTTTTAGAGAAATCCATGGCTATTCCAGATGGGCAGGGTTAGACTAGGTGATAAGTATGTGCATCACAGGTATCTTTTGTTGTGTTTTGGAAAAACACATTTGAAAAATGATAATTTGGCTTCTGGAATTTATGAATATCACATTCCACTTTCAGATTTATTTTACATTTGTCATACACAGTTTAGAAGCTGGTAGAAAGAGGCGATGGGGATGAGACCAAAGTGTGTTAAACTTTCTGCTTCCACCAGGTACAATGCCATGATTCAGGAAAGTTGCATTCCAGGGAACAGAAGGAATTTCTGATCTGTAGAAGTTCCTCAGATGTACACTGTGTTGGATGGGTCGAGAGGGCCAATTCTACATGCTGTGTCCACCTGTTGGAAAAAGCCAACGTTCAATAATTCTCCGTTGTTCTGTGTGGGCATCAAAGGGTGGGTTTGTCTCCAACCCCAAGGGAACATGAAAGTTTCCAGAACAATAGCAGAAGATTACCAGCATTTGTAGAGAGAGCTAGACCATGCGGTATCTCTTTTTTGGAAAGAAATATCAGTAGCTGTATGGTCAGAATCAGAACAGTTATTTATGTTAGTTTAGTGGGAGTTGTGAAGTCTGGTTATTCAAATTTTAAACACCTACTATCATGAATACCAGGGTAACATTGGTTATGTTCTCAGTATTTTGTTGAAAATTTTGTTATACTTTCCTGCTTTAGTTTTTGGTTTTTTCTGTCCATCGCCTTCATTCTGTCCATCACCAGATAGTATGCACCTTCTCAATCACTGTAGATTTGATGTAAGTAGAGATGGCACATGGTGTAAACTTTTGTACTATTTCTTTGTAATATTCTTGAAAATTCTGTTTGCACTTTGTGTACGTATAGGTTTGGAATTAAATATTGTTTTATAACATGTTGGAAATTTACATTGTATTTGATTCACATTCCAAATTTACTTCATATGGTGTCTTAATATTGAGGAATCAATTCCCAATGACTTTGTTTCTTTATTTATGATGACTCTTTTATTCTTGTTGTTTTTGTTCTGTGAAGTACTTTTGCCTAAAACATATTCTGTGGCTTGGCAGGTGTTTCAGTACATATTCTTCTTGAAGATGATCGTAGTTCACATCCCAGCACCCAAATGTGGTGACTCATAAATACCCGCTACTCCAGATGCAGGGTATCTGACAGCCTCTTATTTGGAATGTGCCTTGTACACACATGGAAACCCTCAATCACACAAGATGGATATGTAGAAATTTGGGGTAAACTTCTTTTTAAAATTCTTGTTACTTATAAAGAAAAGAGCAAAACCAGTCTCTGCATACATAAACAAATCATACTCTGTTTCTTTTTAAACTTACTTTAAAATTTCAGTTTTCATTTTACATGCAAACCCCGTTTCCATTATTCTCAATCTCCTGCGAACTATCTCTCTCCTTTACTATCCTACATCCACTCCTCAGAGAGGGCAAGGTAGTTTTTAGGAGTCAACAATCTCTGCCACACCAAGTTGAGAAATGATCAACGCATTCTATCCCATATCAAGAATGAACAAATAATCCCACCTTAATGAGTGGGCTCCAAAAAAAAACAGTTCATGCACCTGGGATGGGTCCTGGTTTAATGTCCAGGCATCCCCTCATATGATCAAATCATATATCTGCCACTCATATTCACAGTGTTATTTTGGCACCATGAAATTTACCCAGCTGGCAGTCCACAATATGTGAGCTCGCATGAGTGACATTAGTAGGGGGTGTGGCATTGTGGGAATGAGATTTTTATATTATTGGAGGACGTTTGTCACTATAGGGTCAGGCTTGAGGATTCTTATACTCATTGTGCTGCCCGGTGAGTCAGTCAACTTGCTGTTGCTTCTGAGTAAAGTGGTAAGAAATATAACCTCCAGCACCATATCTGGTTGCAAGCTGCCATGCCCCTGCCATAATGATGATTAACTGGACCTCTGGAGTTTTAAGTGAGACACCTCAGTTAAATATTTTCTCTGTAAGCTTTGCCATGCCATGTAGTGTCATTGCAATAAAAAACTAACAAAGATAGAAGTTGATACCCTGTTGTGGGGTATTACCTTGATAGGTTGGCCCTATCATACAATTTCTCTAATGTGTTCTCAATAGTGTTTATCTGATATCTTGCCCCTCCATTTATTTCTCTTCATTGTGATTTCTTTCTCAGGGCTACACACTAGTTTAAAGGGCGACCTAATGTTTGCATGAGAACCTCCTATACAGTTCCGTTTTAAAGGGACTGGAATAATGCATTACAAAGTCTATGCCATGAAATAAGTTTGGGAAGCACAAAAATTATATGACTGTATTCTCAGAGAGGTCGACATTTACAATGTTTCATACATGTATGGGTTATTTTAGGTCTCAGTGACTTATCACAATGTTCACATCAATGTTACTCTTCCAGCGTGGGCTTGGCTGAATTCTTCCCAGAATATTCTCTACAAAGTCATAATGCTGAACACCTACAGGAACCTAAATGCTATAGGTAAGACTGAATTTTCCTTCATGTTTGAAAATAAGAGGACAATTTTTCATGGTTATTGATGGTTCTGTCATTTTGATTGGGAAAAGGGAAAATTCTGTTAATGAGGCATAGTTCTAAGGTTTGTTGGAGATATTCACTTTTACTTCGTACATTTTCCAATAACACATCAACTTTTTCTGGTATTTAGATTATATTTGGAAAGACCACAACATTGTCACAGTAGTAGAAGATATATAAGGTAAATTTTCAAGCCTCTTAAGAAACTGTAACGTATCCTAGATGATTTAAAGAATAGTAATGGTATAAATGAGCACTTCTTAAAGTATATTGATTTTTTTTTAATTTATCACAAAACATATACTCCAGTGTCAGGTAACACTTCTATGTTTGCAAGGCATTCATGTGAAAAAAAGAAGTCAAGGAAACCATACCTTCACACATACCACCGTTCATATTATAGCCCCTGAGAGTTGTGCTGTAGAAATATGAATCCATTATCATTTCTTCAAGGCAAACTTGTATAAAATGGTCCATGAAAATTACCTTCTATGTCTTCTTAAAGTTTGACAATGTTGTTCAATATTATGGTCTTACCAACTGTAGCCTGAAATATAATACCAGAATATAAATGATAAACTATTGGGAATTGTCCAAATAGGCCAATGGAATCTCATTGAAAATCTAGATATTAACCCATAGACCTACGAACACCTGATTTTTGACAGAAAGCTAAAATTATACAATGGGAGATGCCAATATCATCAACAAATGTGGCTGGCACAAATGGAAGACTAAAGATAGACCCATGTCTATCGCCATGCAGAAAACTCAAGTCGATATGAATCAAAGACCTCAACATAAAACAATCTCCACTGAACCTCTTAGGAGAGAAAGTGGGAGGTACCCTTGAAAAAATTGGAATATGAGTGTTTCCTTAACATAACTCCAGTTGCACAGACCCTGAGATCCACAATCAAAAAATGGGAATGCCTCAAACTTAGAAGACAAAGGACAAAGTAGACAAGACCAAATGGCAGCAAACAGACTGCCAATCCTACATCTGAAAGAGGGTTTATCTCTGAAATATACAAAGAACTCAAGAAAATAGTCAACTAAACACCAAATAAACCTATTAAAAATGGGGTACAGAACTGACTAGGGAACTCTCAACAGAGAAAATAAAAAAGGCTGAAAGACACTTAAGAAAGTACTCAACATCCTTAGCTTTCAGGAAAATGCAAATCAAAACAACTTTAAGATACCATGTTACTCCTGCCAGAATGGCATAAATTAGAAACATCAATGATATCTCATTCTGGAGAGGATGCGGAGAAATGGGAACACTCCTCCACTGCTGGTGGGAGTGCAAACTCATACAGCCATTTTGGAGATTAGAACGGTGTTTACTTGGGAGAATGGGAAATCAGTTTACCATGGACCCAGCAATCCCCCTCTTAGGCATATACCCAGATGATCCATATCCATGCAACAAAGGCATGTGCTCAAGTATGTTCACAGCAGAATTATTTGTAATAGCAAAAACCTGGAAGCAACCTAGATGCCCCTCAACTGGAATAAAGATGTGGCACATCTACACATTGGAATAATACTCTGCGGACAAAAACAATGGAATCTTGAAGTTCACAGGCAAGTGGATGGAACTTGAAGAATCCATCCTGAATGAGGTAACCCAGTCAAAAAAGAGGAACATGGTATGTACTCGCTCATATATGGATTTTACACCTAGAACAAAGGATCACCAGCCTATAATTCACTCTGCCCGATGAAGTGGGATACAAGGTAGATTCTAAGAGATTCACATAAGTTCCTTCACAGAAGGGGGAAGGGGAAAGTTCTGCAGAGCACATGAGGAGTGGGGGACAGTGAGTTGAGAGGAAACTAGGAGAAAGAGAAGGGGAGGAGAGGAAAGAATGTGGGACTAGGAAGATTGAGTCAGGGGAAAACTAGAAACAGAAAAGAGAGACAGAGAAAGACAGAGACAGAGAGAGAGAGAGGATATAAAAGAGGGAGCCATTGTAGATTTGAAGAAAAAATAGCTCTAGAGCAATGTCCAATCACCTACAAGTCTGACTCCAACTATAAATTTGAGCAACAGTAGGAAGGCTATCATTAATGTCTTTCCCTGATAATGAGATTGACTAATAAATTTTCACCATCATAGGACCCTCATCTAGTAGCTGATAGAAACAGAAGCAGAGACCCACAACTAAACAGTGAGCTAAACTGAAATCCCGATGCAGAGAGGGAGAAAAATACAAAGCTACAGAAACTCAGAGACAGCTGAACAAAGAAGAGCTAACAGGACCCCAGATAGCTGGAAATCCATCATGGGGTTGACACAGACCCCCTGAACATGGGTGTTAGCCATAAGACCTGAGCAGTCTAAGGTACCTCAGACAGACAAAACAGGACCTTTCAGGCATATCCACCATTGAGGGATACTCCTATCATGGTTAAATAAGGATCAGGATAAACAAATAGGCTGAATAGATGTTTATTCAGGGGGAAATAACTTACAACCTAGACAGATGAACACCAGGAAATTCCACCTGATGCTCTCCTGTCTGTGTCCCACCAGCAAGAGAGCTCTCTCTCCATTCTCCTTCCACAGGTCACTTCCGCCCATGGCTCCACCCCCAAATGGGCGTGATCAGTGCCAAAAAGGACTATCTCACTACAATTCCCCTTTTAGTCAAAGGAAAAGATTTAGGCTTAATACAAAACTATATACAAAAGGGTAAATAACAAGTGTGCTCTAAGAAAAGGAAAATCTAAAACAAAATGACTTAAATATCTAGTCTTAGGGTGAAGGCATAACAGAGCAGATATTCATGCGGGTCCTCTAAGGGAAGGTTCCTGACTCAGAATAAGCGGCAAAAAACCGCAAGTCTTTTAAATAACTCTGCTAACATTTTATTGGTGTGCATGAGAGTTGGCAATGGCAGTGACCACATCTCCAAGCCAGAAGCATGCCTACTGGATGGCAGTGACCACAGCTTTCATTGCTGGCAGTAAAGGTACCCGCCGCCATCTTTGATATCCGTGGTAGAAACAACAAAGACTTTCATTTTAACAATGTTGTTGTTTAACAGATAAAGACTCATGGCCAGAAAAAGATAAAGATTTACAGTAAAGACAGATTCATATGAAGATAAACCTCTAAAGGTTTACAGTGTTTTAAAAAACACATAGGCTTGGGAGAGAAAAAAAAAATGGTTTAAAAAAGATAGAGAACAACTGGGTGTGGTGGCACACACCTTTAATCCCAGCGCTCAAGAGATAGAGACAAGCAGATGTTGTGATTTCAAAGTAAACCTGGTATACACAGTAACTTCCAGGACAGATAAGAGTTACATGGAAAAACCCTGTCTCAAATAATAAAAACTAAAATAAACAAAATAATAAAAAAGCCACAGATGGAAAAAAATCTGGATACTGTATGGTATTATATTGTATTGTTTGACTGCCGAGGAAACACAACTGTTAAAGGAAGTGCTGCTGGATTAATTAAATTTATATATTTTAAAAATGCTTTGACTCCAAAATTCAAGTTCAAGAACAAGTTACTGGGGAAAAGAATTTCTATTTTTGTTTCAACAGGAAATAAAAAGCTGTGGATTCCTTCCAGACTAATGTGGTTTAATCAAGCTAGACCCCCTAAAACAGAGTTCCTGGTGATCCAACATTCAAAACAGCTTGTACAAGACAGACTTACAGACTACAACCAGGATATCACAGTTAAATAAGGATCAGGATAAGCAAATAGGCTAAATAGATGTTTATTCAGGGAAAAATAACTTACAACCAAGACAGATGAACACCAGGAAATTCCATCTGATGCTCTCCTGTCCGAGTCCCACCAACAAGAGAGCTCTCTCTCTGACCTCCTTCCTCTGGTCACTTCTGCCAATGGTTCCACCCCCAATGGGCATGGTCAGTATGCCACAGAAGCACTATCTCACTACATACTCCTTTAACCTAGAGATAGGAGAGAAGTACTAATCCTTACTTCAATTGACTTGACAGATTTAGATGACCCCTCCTGGATGGCATCAACCTACATGAGAAGTGGGGGTAGGTTGGGAGGGGAGGGTGTTTGGAGTGCATATAAGGGGGTGAAAAAAGGGAGGGAGGGAGAGAGTGATGGAGAGATAAAGGGAGAGAGGTTGAGGGAATAGGGATTTATGTGAAAAAAAATAAAAAAAAACACATACTGGAGAGAAACCCTATTTATGTTATGGAACCAATGTAGTAAAAGTTTTCCATATGTCAGTAATCTCCAAAAACATAGAACACTTGCTGCAGAAAAGTATTATGAATGTATTCTATGTGGTAAATCCTTGTCACAGCTCTGCAGTCTCTTCATAAAAGAACACTAACTGGAGTGAGATCCTATGAATGTAACCAATGTGGTAAAGCTTTTGTATGTAACATCAATTTTTAAAATCATACAATATCATACTGCAGATAAACCCCATACATGTAAGCAATGTTGTAAAGTGGTACACTTTGCAAATCACAATAATCTTTCAGGGCTTAAGAAAACTCATAAGAAGGGAATCTTACTAGAAAGAATATGGTAAGATCTTCAGCCAACACACATTGAGTTCCATGACATCTTGGAGAGCAAAATATCAGGCAACCTGTTCACTTGTTATGATTTCTCCGTTTATTTTGCACCTGCAAACACATGTGCATGAAAGTGCTATGAATTCACTGATGAAGGATCCCTTTTTCTGGTCATTCTTTTCTTTAAAAACATAAAATCCTTATTCACATCAATTGATTTTTCTAAATCAAATACTACATGCTTGCATTCTTTTGTATGTACTAGTTCATGATGAAGAAAAATTGTTGGTTCTTTCAATACCTTGACACCTGGGTCAAGTATGAGTGCTCATAACAGAAAATATTCACATGTGGAAAACTGTGATTAAAGATTTGATTTAATTTTAATCATGTGATGTCAGTTTGTTGGATTGTGACTGTGAATGTTGAACCTTTGAGTATTTCCGTACCAGGAACTCCAGAACATCCAGAACCTAGGTCCTCACAGTGAACTTGTCATAATTTTGCTCTTCCATTCTCTATGCTGTACACATTTCACATCCTTTCATATTATATTGATAACAGATAATAGGGAACAACTCACGGAAAAGAAAACACAGCTCTTGTAAACAATTCGATGAAGACTTTAGTTTCAAATAACAACATTGTTTCATTTGAAAGAGAGGTATTAATACATTCAGTAGAACGAAGGGAAATGATTAATGTTTGTTTTCTTGGCAGACAATTTTCACAGATGAAAATAAGGAAACGTGTAATGTCTCTGACTCAGAAAAACGTAGTTTCTGCCCTTCTGAAAAGTTCTGCAACACAAGAAGGTGGGGGGGGGAGAAAGATGGAGAGGGAGAAAGTGAAGAGAGAAAAAGGGAGGAAGAGAGGGACAGCCCACCACATGCTTCTCCACCTTCTGATCATGTATTAAGAAACAAAGACACATCACATGAGACAGATTCTGACTTCCTCAGGAGATGATCTGAGAAGAAAGCCTGGATTCAGAAGAAATTTTCCCTCTGACTGGTGGGTGAGCTAGAGGGTATGACTGGTTAGTAAAACCTGAGTGATAGGACCAGGTGTGCACAAGAGACACCATCCCTTGAGGCCGGGTTTGGGACAAGGCTACCATATATTTCAAACTTTTAGCGTACATATAAAACCCTGTAGAGCTTCCACCTAAACAATCCAGAATCCCTAGGTATATGGGTGTTATTTTGATTCTCATTACTTTTTGCTTGCTAGGATTGATGTGGGGTGGGAAGCGTAAAGAGTCCATGAGCTCACACTCAGGAAGTAGGGGGGGAGAAATTTTCCCTTAGCTGCCATTCTGTAGACCTCAGGCATCTGTTCCTTGAGGTGTTGTAGAATGAGGGTTGGGCAATGTATAGGTAGCAGTGTGCTAAGCCATATCTCCATGAGTTCAAGGCAATCCTGATCTACAGAGTTCCAGGACCAGCTCCAAAACTACAGAGACCGTTTCTCAAAGAAACAAATAGATAGATTGATGCTGCCCATATGCAGTTGTTTGCTGAGGTCTGTAACCTGACACATATAGTTACAGTCAATGATCTGTTTCTCAAACCTCTGAGCAGACATAACTGTGTCAAGCAGGATTGAACACATTTTCCCATGACAGTTTCTTCATTGCCAATTCAATATTCATTGGATCAACTTAACCTTCCAAATCTGTACACACACACTGATCTCCATTCTCATGACATGAACAAAACCATGCTGAGAAATAACAGAATCACTTCCCCATTCACAGGCTGGTCATTTTTCATAATGTTGAAAAAACAGCTGATTGCTTATCCTGTTCCACTACAGTGTGCACAATAATCTGCCTCCTACGCTGATCTGGAGGCATAAAAAATGCTCTACAATTGAATAATTTTCCTATGACCACATTGTATAGTCGACTACATGATGGAAAGTACAAAATTTTAAATATCTGAGGTGGTAGTTATTTCATTTAAGAGTTTTGGAGATTTAAAACATACCATTCAAAGATTACTGCTTTGTAGAGTAACAGACATGTTTCAAAGTCAATTGACTCAATGTGGACAGTTTGTCTCAGAAACATTATTTTCTAACATGATGAAAATTCAGCTTTTCTAGAATGAATTATCCTTCCCAAAGTGTAATCACTTTAAACACTTGGGAGATTAATACAAAAATATCTCTTCAATAATGGCATGCATCCCTCTCTAGCTAGTACTCAAAGTAGAGCCAACTTGGAAATATTTGCATTCCACATATATATCATCCTCAAGTGTCTTTTGGGTTCATGCTCCAACTTACACTTTGGACAAATTAAAGAGAGACAGGGAAATTGTAGTTCTAGTCACTTAAAAGAATTGGGGAGGATTATATGTCAAAGATATACCCTAGAGTAATTTCTTAAATACACCATTGACCTGGTCTTGAACTTACTGGGATCTGACCACTTCTGCCTGCAGAGTACAGGGATTTAAGTCTTTTCAGAATAGCATCTTACATGCTACCCCAAGGGGAGAGAAATGGAAGGAAATAGGAGAATTCTATGAAGTACCAGGAAGAAACACTCAAATGACACTACACAAGAGGAACACAATGTACCTCAAGAACTTTACTGACTGAGCTCAAAATGGCATTTTGATCAATAGCCACAGCTTTACATGGTTGAAAGGCTTGGATTCTCAGAATCTGAAGCAAATCCTCTATGAAGGCCTATACGGAGTAAGGGTTTTTCCTCCCCCTGCTGGTCTTGTCCTGCTGCCATGCCAGCCCCAAATAACACACAGAGACTCTGTATTTAATATAATGCTGTTGGCCAGGTACTAGTTTCTTATCGGCTAGCTTTGTCCGAATTATTATCCCATTTCAGCTAATCTCACGCGGTCTCCTCTTCCCAGACAGCTAGCTGCGGTACTGCTCTCTTCACACTCTTCACCTTGACTCCTCCTTACTACTTCCTCTTTCCTCCTTGTCCCCTAGTTCCACCTGTCTTGCTTTACTATTGACCAACAGTGTTTTATTCATTAACCAGAATGAGAAACATATACAGAATAACATTTCCCATCATCTACTCTTTTCTGTCTCAATAAAAAGAAGGGTTTTATCCTTTACATAAAAAAATATATAACACAACAGTTATATTTCACAGTTAACAATATTTAGTCTAGTAACATTTAGCAAGATTAAAATAAACTATTCTATCATTTTTCCTACATTTGTTAGTCTAAAGTCCTATATGTAACTTATCTTTAAACTTAAATAAGGAAAATTATAACTATAACTATCTGTCTTCAACTCCTTCAAAGACAACAGAAGGATAATATATAAACTCTAGAAATAACAGAGACATCTTGCCTTGTTAGTCATCTGAAGTTCTTCTGTAATTTTCCATCTTCAGCCCAGAGGCTATAGTGTGTCTGGCAAACTCTTCAGCAAAGTAGTAATTTTAAACTGTCTTCTTGTATTAGCAGTTTGTCAGTCATTTTTCTCTGTGTCCTGCAGACTGTCTGGCAGACTCTTCCATGAAGCAATGTCCATCTTTAATCAGTAGTCACTTTTCTGTGGGTCCTGCATGTCCAGTTTATACAGCATAAAGTCTAACAGTCCAGATGAGAGCAGTATCTTTTCCAAATGGCTAGTCATGCCATATTGGGAACAAATTTTATAAATCCTTTCTTTGATGTCCATTTTTCTTTTTGACACAGGCGGTGTTGCCAGGAGCAGTTATGTCTCATTGTCAAGAAAAGCCCTAAACCATTTTATTTGCCATATTCTGTAGGTCTTTGAAAGGTTGGAAGAATGCTTATCTATCTCAAATACATCTCTGTGTATCTTGAAAAATCTAAATCACTTAACTCTAAGCTTTGACTATCATAGGTAATTTTCTATAATCTCCATTTAGGTGTAACTTCAATTGGAGGTAATTTTGTGCATGCTGTAAATGGCACTCTTTTGTTTATGTTTTATAATTATTTGTTTATTTTTTTCAATTTTTATTCACTGACTAAGTGTTTATCTGTATTGCTTTGGAGTCTGTCCTGGAAATCACTATGTAGAGCAGGCCAGCCCCAAGTTCATGGACATGTCTCTGTCTCTGCCAGTGTTGTATTAAATACATGGCACACTAAAGATGCCCATAAATGGCATTCTTGTGGTGAATTGCACTCCACCAATAAGCTGTGCTGTGGAAAAGTACAATTTTTGATATAAAGGCTTTACCCATTCTCAAGGGATAGTGAGTCCCATATAATACATTTTAGCTGAGAGAGTGCTGTCTCTAAAATAACCCCAAGATGAGTAGTATGCTAACCCATTGCGAAATTTAAGTACATGTCCATTAGAGCTCTGTTTCTCTCACCCAGCTGTAGAAATGCTGTGAAAAGAATGTTGAGCAAACAAGGTTGTATTCAGAACTTTCTGGTGTGCAGTGCTGGTACCTTGAACCAAGTGTGGGTGATGCATGATTTCATCCTATGCTTAGCTATTCCACTGGCTTGGGTATATAAGCCCATTATTCTCTATAATGTACACCACCAGCTTCTTCACTTCTCATGGTGGTCTGTTAAGGGTTTCAATTCAGACCCTCTCTGGCAAGCTCAGTATTATGGTCATGTGAGCATGAGAACGCAACAACCACTCCTGTTAGAGATTAGGGTGCTAAAATATGCATCTGTTCTCCAGGATTGTGCAGACAGTAATCTGCAAACCATGACAAAGGAGACACCCCTGATTTATAAACAGACCCCAGGTTCAGAACAGGTCTTTAACAAGCTGCTCATGGAGTCATCACTAAGTAATAGTGAATGTCAGGACCTAGTATGCCAGAATTGTTCAGTTTTCTTGTTGAGAAAAATCAAATTACTGCCAGATGGTCAAGATGAGACCAGATGACAATGCTGTGGATCACAGCATTGCTTTGGGTGTGTGGAGGGAACTTATAATGGAAAACTGAAAGTTCGGGTTCTGGAATTTATGAATAATGCATTCCATGTTCGGGTTTGTCTTATACATGTCACACACAATTTAGAAATTGGTAGAAAGAGGTGATGGGGATTTCCCTTCAGCAATATGTGTTCAGAGTGCTTTTAACTTTCCTCTACCACCAGTGATAATGAGAAGATTCAAAAAGCTCAATTCCAGGGAACAAAATCAATTTTGTTTCTCAGGTGTATGTGGTATTGGGTGGTTGGTCAGGGCAGATTCCACATGCAGGAAGCAGATGTTCAATTATTCTTATATATCATCTTCTGTGTAGGCAGCAATAGGGCTGGGTTTCCCTCAAACCACAAGGAGACATGAGAATTTGCAGAACCATAGCAAGAGAATACCATCATTTTAGAAACAGCTCTAGACCATGTTTTGAAGAAACATCAGCAGCTGGAGGCACAGTGGACCTGACAGTTCCTTTTGAATTAATTATGTAGGAGTTGTGAATTCCTTTTATTTAAGTTCTAAAAACTTACATTCAGGGTAGCTGTGTAACATTGTTCAAGGTCTCAGTAGATCTCCAGAGTATTTGCTGGTGTTTTCATGAAAAGTTGATTATTTTCCTGATTTTATTCTTGAGTTTTTCTCTCTCTCTATTCCCTTTATTTTTCCTTAAATAATGAATACTTTCTCAATTGCTGTAAATTTGTTGTTAAGTATAGAAGTCAGGCTGTATCAATGCGTATTATATTTCTGTTATGCTTTTGAGAATTAGATCTGTTTCCAATTTTCATATCGTGTTGTTATAAGGTGTTGAGAATTTCCATGGCCATGTATTTGATTCATATTATAAAATTTCTATTATGGTATCTTAACATTGAGAATCAAGTTCTTAATGATTATTTATTAATTTCTTTATTTATGTAGGCTCTTTTATACTTATTGTTTTTAATCTGTGAAAGACTTTTACAGTTCTTCCTAAAAAGTACTGTGGGTCTTGGCACGTGGCTCAGCACATATTCTTCTTGGGGATGACCTGAGTTCAGAAGCCAGCACCAAAATATGGAGTTTCTTATGTACCTGCTACTCTAGATGCAGGGTATCTGACACCCTCTTCTTGGGTATGTCCCATGTACACACATGAGAACCTCTCTCACACAAATCTCTATCCAATATATCGGGGTAAGTCTGGGCATCAGGAGTGTGTGCCATTAATATCAGCACTAGGGAGGAAGAGGCAGGTGCAGCTCTATGAGGTTGAGACCAACTTGGTTTAGAAGAGCTAGTTACAGGACAGCTGCCAAAGCCACGGAGAAAACCTGCCTCAAAAAAAAAAAAAAACAAAAACAAAAACAAAAAAAAGGTAAATATGTTTTTAAAATTCTTGTTACTTGTAGAGAAATGAGATCAAAACCAGTCACTTTGGGTGCATGGAACAAATTAGGTACTGCTTCTTTTTAAAATTATTTTAAAATTTAGTTTTCATTCTATATATCAAACACAGTTCCAATCACTCCTGCCCTTTTTCATCACCTTCATATCCCCTATCCACTCATCTGAAGGGGCAAGGCCCTCTTTCAGTAGTATGGCATACCAAGTTAAGGAAGAACCAAGCCACTCCATCCTGTATCAAGACTGAGTACAGTGTCCCACTATAGGTACTAGGCTCCCAAAAGCTAGTTCAAGCACATGATATGGGTCATGGTTTGACTTCAGGGTCACCCCTAACAGGTCAAGTCATATATCTGTCATCAATAATCTCATGGTCTAGTTTGGTGTCATGAAGGTCCCCAGATATTAGTCGATAGTATATGAGCCACAACTAGTGACAGTAGTGAGAGGTGTGACATTGTGGGAGTGGGCTTTTCTCTTTTAGTGGAAGTATGCCACTGTGAGTTCAGACAATGAAGTTTCATAGAGTCAGCATGATGACTAGTGAGTATATGAAGTATATGACTATATTATAAGTAAATGCACACTTATACCCATTTGGGTTATTTTAGGATGTAGTGACCGATGACGATGTGCACATCAACTTTGTTCAGGAATAATGGGCTTGGCTGAAACCTTCCCAGAAATGTCTCTACAGAGATATGATGCTGCACACGTACAGGAACATTGTTGATATGGGTAAGACTGAATTTTCCATCCTGTTGGAGATTATGGATTATTGATGCTCTCCTGTAATTTTGATTGAGAAAAAAGGAAAGCTAAATAAGTAAGTCAAATTTCTAAGACTTGCTGAAGATGTTTATTATCTTAAATTTTGTACACTTTCCAATAATTTATCATTTATTTTCTGGTATTACATTTCAGCCTACATTTCAGCAGACCATAATATTGAACATTATTGTCAAAATTCTAGGAGGCATAGAAGGTAATTTTTCATGTGCTAGTTTATACTAACTTGGTTCTGAAAAAAATTTAATTTGCCCTGCAAGTTTTATAAAAAAAGAACACTTAAAAATATAAAAGAAAAAGCAACAGTGTAAATAAGCATGCTTTAAAGTATATTGATTATTCTTAGTTTCTCACAAAATGTGTACCTCAGTCAGGTAGCTATTCTGTGTTTGCAAGGAATTCCTGTGAAAAGGAAGACAAGGAAAGAACGACTTGACAGATACCATCATTTGAATTACAGCACCATGAGAGCTATGCTCAAGAAATGCCAGTCCATTTATTTTCATACAATACTCAATATTTTAAACACTATACACATTGAATAGGTGATATGTATATGTCCAGGACATTTTAAGGAAAAATTCTCTTTAGTAAAGCATGCATTATTCATATGTTTGTGATTTAGCTAAGTATATTTAAAGGGTTAGTTTATGAGAGTCAAAAAGTTTGCTGTGGAGAAACCTTAATTTTTAACTCCATGTCTGTGTGGATAAAAAGTTCAAACTGTGTTAATGCAATGCAGAAATATTTTATTTGTTCTTCTTTCTTTAATAAGAATATCATAAGTCAATCCAGGATTTGGTGACACATGCCATTATCTCCAACATTGGTAAGGCTGAGGAAGGTGGATCATTTTGAGTTGGAGACCAGCCTTGTCTATAAATGTGTCCATGATTGGCTCCAAAGCTACACAGCGGACTCCTATCCAGAAAATCCAGAACAACAACAACAAGAATATCACATGTCCGTCTAAAAAGAAGTTATGTGAGCATAGAACATGGAAAGAAGGGATGTACTTCTCTCTCAGGACAGTTAGAAAACATGGAATGTATTTAGTAGTCCTCAGTTTGAGTAGATTTGTTGGATGTGATACAAATTTATACTTAATTATTTTTACAACCTACTGGATAGACATCAAGCATCTCACACTGCAGAAAATCCCTGTGAGCATTGGGGTGTGTGAATATTTCAATTTGTCCTGGTAAATGACTCACACTATAGGAAGACACTTGTTTGCAACAAGTATGGTAAATCTCTGAGTTTCTCCAGTTCTTTCACATATATGAAAAAAATCTCATATAAAAAAGAAGCCATAAATGTGGGCCATGAAACGAAGGCTCAAAATATAGATCACAGTTATCTTTAATGACACAAAACAAGCCCTCATGAAGAGAAGCATTGTGAGTGCAAAACTCAAGATCTTATTCCTATTTACAATAGGCAAAATTATAAAATTAATTCATACAAGTACTACGCTTCATCAGTGTAATGCAGGCTTTTACATGTGCCAATTACCTTTGCAGGAATGAAACAAAGTATAAAGGAGAGAAACCCTGTGAATTTATACAAGTGATGTGTGAAAATATTTGTGTGTTGTATACATAGAAACCATGTGAAAGATTTCAGTATGGAGAAGTCTTTGCATGTCATAGTTGTCTACTACTCTATGAAAGAACACATACTGAGAGAAAGCCCATGAATGCAATATAAATGTGGTAAAGTTTTTCAAAGTCACAGCGAGCTTAAAAGACATATAACAACACATACTGGAGAGAGACCCTATAAATGTAGCCAATGTATTAATGCCTTTTCACAGGCCAGTAGCCTCCAAGAACATAAAAGAACACATACTGCATATGTCAGTAGACTTCGATATCATAAAGGAATGCATACTCGAGAGAGAACCTATGAATGTATCCATCATGGTAAAGCCTTTGTATCTATCATCAATCTTTAAAATCATGAAAAACAATCATACTGTAGAAAATCCCCATAAAAGTAAACAATGTCGTAAAGTTGTGCACTTTGCATGCTACCATAAACTTTGAGGGCCAGATAAAAAAATTCATATGAAATATTTGGTAAGATCTTTAGCCAATACTCATTTAGTCACACAAAATTCTGAAGAGAAGAATATCTAACAAATGTCCACAGTCTGTTCAATGATTAGGATTTCCCTCTTATGTTTGCACCTGCAAATTCATATGAACAAAATTCCTTTGATTTTACTGATAAGGGAACACTTTTGATTTCACTATTTTCTTTAACAACATTGAAAACCTTTTTCAGATCCCTTGATTTCTCTAAATACAATCCTATATCTTTCTGTTGTATGAAGCAATTCATATTGGACGAAAACTGTTAAGATGCTAAACATTCAACACCTGGGTTACAGCAATGAGTGCTAACAAGAGAAAACATTCACATGTGAAACTTTGGTTGAAGATTGGATTTAAATTTAATTATGTGATGTCAGTGTGTTGGCTTGTGACTTTTCTTGCTTGTTCCCTAGAAGGTTAGACCTCTGAGACTTCCTGTTTCAGGAGCTTCAGAAATTTCTCAAAACCCTGAACTTGTTGCAAATTTGCTCTTCCATATTTCTAATCCTGTATATATTTTACATCATTTCTTTGTCATCCTGATATCAGGTAATAGGGAAGAACTCATGGAAGAGAAACCCCAATCCATGTAAATAATTTCATACAGACTTTAGACATCATACTTGTAATTAGTTTCAATAAAATAAAAGTATTTTCTGTGAAGGCCGGTTGTGACAAAGTTCACTAGACACAAGACAACTTATAAATGTGTCTTTTATTGGGGAACAACTTACACAGATAATAATAAATAACCATCATTGCCTCCCTGCTCTGGAAGATGGACTTAAGTGGAGATAGAGAGAGAGTGCCTGCCTCAGGCTTTACCAGAGAACCAAAGGCAAGGCAGAGGAGACAACTTCTGACTTCCTTATGAAATGATAACAGAAGAAACCCTGGCTTCAGAAGAACCATCCAGTCTGACTGTCAAGTCCATTAGAGGCTCTGATTGTCTAGTAAAGACTGAGTGACAGGACCAGGTTAGCAAAAGACACTCAGCACCTCGAGGGAAGGGTTTGGAAAAGGGCTTCCAAACATTGCAACAACTTTATGTAGATATAGAATATTACAAGACTTCTACCCAAACATCCCAGAATCAGTAGGCATGTAGGCATTGGCTTGAATCTGACTTCTCCCTGCCTCCACAGGTCTATGTGAGCAGGGGGAGTCAGTAGTTGGTGGGCTCACATTCAGAAGGAAGTATGGGTGAAAGTTTTCCCTTAGATACTCTCCTCATGTCTACCTAATGCATCTGTTCCTTGAGGAGGCAAAGAAGGCTCCTTGGCTGAAGCTTTAGCCATTACAATGAGGTACATGTACCACACTGTTCCAAGCCAGATCTCTAAGAGTTCAAGGACAGCCTCATATACAGAGTTCCAGGTCAGGCTCAAAAACTACAGAGAACCCCTTTAAAAAACAGAAACAAACCAACCAACAAGCAAACGAATGAATCCAAAGAGATAGAAAAGAGATAGATTATTGATGCTGCCCTTGTGCATGTGTTTGCTGAGGTCTGTAACCTGACAATAGAGTTACAGTCAATGGCCTGTATTTCAAAATTCTGAGCAGACATAACTGTCAAGCAGAATTGAACACATCTGCAAAGCAGAGTTGTCCAATTGCAAATTAAATATTAAGATAACATTCCCCAACTGTACCCATACTATGCCCTGTGGATTAAAACAAGCTGAGAAATTACAAAAACATCCCCTGTACCACAATCAGGTCCATTTTCATAATGGTCACACCAGATTCCCCTAAATTACTGGTCTAAAGGAAGAAGCCATGTTTGGGAAGAGAATACTTTCTTGTGACCACATTGTATAGTCAACTTCATTACCCAAATAGACAAATTTAAATGTCTGAGGTGTGATACATACGGCTACTTCATAGTAATCTTCCAGTACCTTCCATTTACCTCCTGGCTGTAGTATACTAGATACTATTCTTCTTAAGAAGTTTACATCCCTGCACCCAGAGGCAGAGGGAGGCAGATCTTGGTGAGGTCAAGGCCAGGTCACTGGTGTACTTAAGAAATTATTCTAGGATGTATCTATTTACTGTACTATTCTCCCATATACCTAAGAGGATGGAATTCAAATTTCCCTGTCTCACTTTAAATTTTTCAAAGTGTACCTTGGAGCATGAACCCACAAGACCCTTAAGGATGATGGTATATGTGGAATGACCATGTAAAACAGTAGGTTTATCCCTGATATTAGTCATTAATAATTAGTTTGATTATAGCCAAAAGTTAATTTATAAGGATGGCTATTAAACTCTATTTCTTAACATTTTATTATAGATTTTATAAAACTAGAATTTTGCGTTGTCAGGTTTAGTTTTAAAAATAAAGATTTTAATTTGAAACTCCTTTTAGGGAAACATGAAATATTTATGTGACTAGTTTATCAAATAGCGTATGCTAACCAAATTTGGCTAAAAGAAGGATGCATTGCCTCTGTATCATAAATCAATGAGCATCTCTAATTTTGGTTAGTATATAGAGCTTATGGATCTGATCTTAAAATTTAGCCATTTAAGTTCAAATGGTAACAATATAATAAAAACACAAATACATTGTAACATTATCAATTTAAACACTTAAATACTGGTTTAAAAACAGTTCAAAACCTGTAATGCCTTTTTTTTGTAATATCTAAAATAAAGCACCCTTCATATCTTTATGCCCATTGTCAACTTGGTGACTGTTAAATTTATGTTAATTTCCACTGTTATAATTGTAACTTTTAACTAGTTTCAATTTTAACAGCTTTAGCCACAAAACGGTATTAATGTCATCTACATTAGAAGGGCATCTGATTTCTTTTAATCTGAATTCAGTGACCAGAACTCAGAGATAAATTCTGAGCTGAGGGCTGTTATCATTAGACAGCAAAAATGTTTAAACCATGTTTGTTTTAGTTCTATTCTTATAATAAAACATAGGTTCATAACAGGAATCACAGAACTTTGATTAAAAGTACATATAATTTTCTTTAGAGAAATAAATGTAATTTTTAAACAACCTGCTATAGTCAAAAAATTTAACTCATATTACTAAGTTTAAATTTAGTATTTGTAGATATGAGAGCCCACAGCAAGCAGTTTACATATTCCTGTCACCTTTTTATGACTTTTCTTTGAAGCTCTATATCTTTTTACCTTACCTTAGTCTTTCTCTGATTTTCACAGACATCCTATCCTAGACAAATGTCTTATTTTCTATGTTTCTTTTTTCCTCTTATGAATGACTCTTACAGGTGTGTTGCTGAAGTGTAGAAATTATTTATTTATTATTTATTTATTTATTTATTTATTTAAATCCTGAGTGTACCTTCTTACTATGGTGCTTTCCCCTGAGCTTCTCTGCACCCTCTGCTCTCTTAACTCTTGGCTGCCATTACTGCTTATGTGGGGTACATCAGTTATCATTTATTGATATTTAATATGGATCAGGAGAAAATATACACTGAATAAATATTATTCAGGGAGAAATAACTTACAACATAGACAGATGAATGCTAGCAGGTTCCTGGTCCCAAGGATGCCTAAGGATGTACTCCTGTCCCCATGCTGCAAGAAAAAGATATCACTGATCCCCTCCTCAGTTTTAGTTCCCCCATCTAACATCCAACCCTGTCTCCACCCCAATGGGCGTGGTCTATGCCACTGGTTCCACCAAAGTGAATATCTCACTATAATTTCCATTTTAGTCTAAAGAATATATTTAGACTTGATACAAAAATATATGCAAAACAGTTAATAACAAGTGTGCTCTAAAAAAAGGTGAATTTAAAACATACAAACTTATGTCCTAACTATGTAGTCCTAGGGTGAAGTCGAAATGGAATTTACAATAGAGTTGTCATAAGCTACAAAGCTTAAATCTAGTACTTAATATATCTAACTAGGAAGAGATTATAATAGTTTTGATAATTTAATATTCAACCTCATCAAAGACCTGAGAAGGAAAATAACAATAATAGAGTAGGCAGAAATTGTGGATGGGCAACTTCCAAATGGTGCAGCAACAACAGAACAGCATGGTACATGGACAATCACCTGAGGTCTCACAGCAACGTTGTTACAGCCATTTTTGGCTAAGGCCTAAAGTACCTGACATACCACAACAAAAGCAGAGAGGTAAAAAGGAGGTCTTATCCTGACTTGGCAGGTTTCAGCAGTCTTCTAAGTCCTGAAATCTATTCAGCATTGTTTAGTGTCTGAACTTCTTGAATCACATAACTTTCTAGAGACATCATTGAATAATTCAGTCTCTTGCTTTCTCCAACTACAAAGGATTCCATATTCTTAGTATATTCATCATTTGATATCTGAATGGCATGTAAACTGCCTTCCTGAAACAATGTTCTATCTGCTAGCTTTCTATTATCCTCAGACATGGAACAGATTCTATTTTCTAGTCTTTCCATCTGACGTTCCAGTTTCTTAAACGTTATTAGTAACTCCCTTCAACCAGGAATTAGCTCTTTCTGCTAGCATTTTAATGCATTGCATTATTTCTGTTTTGGTTATTGAGGCATTAGATATAGAACATTTTTTTTTGTTTTCTAGTTGCTCATTTTTATGTTGCAGGTTTTCTTTTTACCTGTCAGCTCTCTATTGGCATCTCTAATATTCTGAACCTTTTTCTCTAAGCAGTCTATATATTTCCTTCTAATTTTAAACTCTCCATTGTTATTTTCAATATTCTGAACCTTTTTTAAAAACCTTCTAATTTTTTTGATCTAATTTTAACTCTCTGTTATTATTTTCAATATTCTGAATCTTTTTCTTCTAAGCAGTCTATGTTTTGTGTTCTAATTTTAAGCTCTCTATTGTCATTTTCAATATTTTGCATTCTGTTTATTGCCATTTTCCATATTTTGAATCCTTGTTCCTAAGTCTCTTATGGTTTGTACAATTTCCTTATTGTTTGCTCTAATCTCAAACCATTTCTTTAAGATTATCATAATATGATGATACCCATTGCTGTTACAAAAATGTATATATTGGTTAAGTCATGATTTTCGTCTGTTAAAATTCATTCTATATAAGAAGTAAAAGAATTCCTAAAGTCCTGCAATGAAAGATTATGTACCATAGTTATGTAACAATTGATCTCAGTTATTATATCAGTTTAAATTTCAAAGAATATTGCAATTACTTTAGGTGAAATTCTGCTGCCCTGCATCATTGGTGGTTTTATAGATCTCAACGTGTGGTAGTTACTCCTGGAGGTGTACCACCAAATAGCATCTGGCAGCAGAAGATCCTTCTGACCTTGATCCCTGTAGAATAGCTCTTAATAAACTAAGGAAAGTGAAATATTGTTAAAGTAAGGGGGAAAGGAGCCTTGTGCAAATTTCTTGGACTGCAGGGCTATCAGGTATTGCCTCCTACTGGCATCGCTGAGCCATGGGAAATACACAAACAGGGCTCTGCTGAAATGCATAGTGGGGAAAAGTGTAAAAGATGATAAGCAGTGAGTGACTTCTTCAGGCTGCTGTGGAGGTAAAGGAATTGTAGGGCAGAGGCAAATGTTCCACAAGCTGAGGGGTATCCACCTAGTTAGGCAGAGGACCCTGCCTGTTAGGGGATGGTAGAGGAAGGTAGTAGGGTCTGCCAACTGGGTGAAAAACAGGTCCAATGAAAATCCAGATCCCACTTCTGACACCATATATTGATGTTTAATAAGGATCAGGAGAAACAAATAGGCTGAATAGATGTTTATTCAGGCAAAACTAACTTACAACAGAGACAAATGAAAAGTAGCAGGTTCCTGGTCCCAAGAATGCATCCATATATACTCCTGGCCCCATGCCACAAGCAAGAGAGACCTCTTATCCCCTCCTAACACTCCTTCACCCCTCACCCCAACCCTCACCCCCACACCTGAACATGAATGCTCCTCTGGGTTAACCCCAGTCACACTCACTGCCATGTGAGGAGAGGAGGGATGGGGCAGGGTGAGCTTCAATCATTTGCTGCTAGGGATTCAGAATCCCTCTCCTCTCTGACTTCCCACCAGCTGAAGCAATCCACCTAAGCCATCAGTGACCCAGCATGGCTCCTGGATGAGCACAGCTTAGGACTTCTGAACCAGTAGGAGCCAGCTGCTCTTTACAATTGTGTACATCATTACCACCAGCCTGTAACTTTCTGGACTTGGAGTTGATATGGCAAAATAATTTATGGTTTTACACAAGGAAGGAGTTAGACTTAAGTTAATTTTGGGGAGACAGTGGAAAAATACATCACATAAATAAACATCACAGACAGAGCACCCAACACAGAGACTTACACACACTAGGTTTTCTCAGATTTAGATGGCCTAACTCCCCCATTTTCACAGGAGTATCTGTAATGCCAAACATTGTACATATGGGAGGTGGCCTCACCATTAGGATGACTTAGTCTTTGACCAAGTCTTCACATTCAGATAGCGGGTTGATGAAACCCTCTGATGTATCCATGCCCAGATAAGAATTTGAGGTGCACCCTAAATTCTCCAGGTATAATCCCTTTAGTGTATATACTGAGGTACTATTGACATGTGTACAGATTTAGATGTCCACTGCAGGACCAGTTAGAACACCATTTCTTCAGACAGACTGACATTCAATCAGATTAATATATAGACATAGAACACACATCCTGGCCAGGAGCTCAATCTCTCAGGGTTTGAAAGACCTGCAGATCATGGACATTCACGCTCACACTCAGGAAAGGTGACACCCTAAATCACTCATGAGAAGCAGTCTTGTAAAAGTATGAGATCTTTTATGTTCCAAATTCACTGGGGTCCACAGTTGTCTGTCATGCAGGGGTGGAGGACCGAGGACCGTGATTGCAGAATTGAGGCAGCTTTTATAGGGTTACAACAAAGCCCACACATCTTAAACCAATCATATCATAGCATCCAGAGCCCATGTGTTGGGGACCAATCAATTTAAACCATCCAAGCCCAAGCATTGTAGACAAGTCAGTTTTCTATAGCCCCAGAGGTATGCATTTGTGCAGGCTCCTGGGTGGGGTGACAAATCTCATTTTCTTTACTCAGGTACTTACAGATCCTGTCATAAGCAGCAAAGAATGTGAACCCTTTCCTACTTACTTCCAGTGGGCAGTGTCCAGAATTTAAGGTATTTAGGGAATTTTTAGACTTCTAGTTTGCTGGAGTCATTGGAGAGTTAGGATGTATTTTTCCATCCTTACATTCCCCACTACTTATCTTGTCAATTTTTCTAATATTAGAACTTCGAGGACTAAAGGGCAGCATCCTCTTAGTTAGGAAGGCTCTTGCATTGTTGTCTAAGTACTATGATCTGGACCACATTTACTTGCTCCATAACAAAAGCAAGAAGTTTTCTAACAGTAAGCAACAAAGTGAGGAATAAAAATGTGCTATTGTAAGAGGCTATTCCTGTAACCTTGAGTGGTGGTGGTGGGTTGGGGATGGGTTCCAGGGAATAGGACATTTTCTGGAATGGCCAAAAGTGGGCCTTTTCACCGAATCTCAAGTTTTCCTGTGTGGTGACCTCTAAAGTAGACTAAACCTCCAACTTGGAAGTGATGTGGACCTTCCAATCTCCTTTTGCCAAGTAAGCCTCCTTGAGATGTTTCCATGCTCACTCTCTCACCCATTCAAACACTTTGAGCTGAACAAACAGGTTGGGATAACAGCACATCAGCAGGTACAGAGGCAATTTCAACCAGTAGAGGGAGCCCCCGTAGAGCCCTTTATAGGGGTCAGCCCAAACATTCCAGGGGTATCTCTAACCCTGAAAATCACAAAGGGTAGGAGAGCTATCTCATTATTAACGCCAGTGTCAGCAATCAATTTAGTGAAGGTCTCTTTAATGGTTTTATCTATCATTTTTACATGAGCTTTGGGATCTGCATGCACAATGTAATTTCAATCAATCCCCTATATCTTGGCCAGTTACTGACTTAACTCTGCAACAAAACCTAGACCATTGTCTAATATTACTATCTTAGGTATTTGAAATTTTTGGAAAATATTCTTCAGTAATTTTTAGCCACCATTGTTGCGGCAGCCCCTTTTGTTTACAGATAGACCTGTGCAAATGTACATTTGCAAAAGCATACCTGCTTCCTATGTAATGTTTATGGACTTCTCTTCGGCTAGCGAAAGGCTTGCATAAGGTCCATGAGCTCTGATTTTGTGCTGAGGTTCCTTCCGGCAGGCTGCTGGCCCAGACCATTCAGGCTCCAACCACCACTACTACCCCAGCACTTCCTTTTCCTTTAACATGGTAACTGCTCCCATCAGTGAACCTGGTCAGCGCCTCCCCGGCAAGAGGGATGTCCATAACATCTTTGAGAGCCCCAGTCTCTTCAATGAACAGCTGATGGCAGTTGTGAGTCACTGGTTCATCAGTCTCGTCATGTAGAAGATTGGAAGAATGAGGGTGGCTGGTGTCACAAATGCAATCCTCTCAGTAAGAAGTAGGCTTTGGTAGTGAGTCATGTGTGTGTTGGTCATCTATCGGTCTGGGGGCTCTCTTCTGCAAATCTGGATCTTTTTGGCTGAGGCTTGATAGCCTAGGTCAGACAATTCCAGCAGCAGTGCGTTTGTACCTTTCAAACAATCCTGTTGGGTGGCTCCTGCTAGAAGTAGGACATCCACATACTGGATGGAGCAGGTTCACCTGGGGGTTTTGGATCCTGAAGCTGGCCAGATCTTTATGAATACCCTCATCAAAAATGGTTGGGGAATTTTAAACCCTTGCGGCAGTCGTGTCCAGGTGAGCTGCCTGGTTATGCCTGTGTCGGAGTCCCTCTATTCAAAGGCAAAAAGCGGTTGGCTGGTATGTTGTAACCTCAGGCAGAAGAAGGCATCTATTAGGTCTAAGACGGTGTACCAGATCCGTTCAGGTGGGAGGGTACTCAGGAGATTATAAGGGTTTGGGACAGTTTGATGTATGTCCTGTGCCCTTTTATTGACCTCTCTCTCAAGACCAGCACTGGCCGATAATCATTGGTCCCAGTCTTTCTAACTGGGAGCAAGGGAGTATTCCAGGAAAATTGAACAGGAATCAGGATGCCTTGCTGGATCAATCTTCCTGATAATTTCTTCCTGAGCATCTCTACTCATGGAGAACTGTTTAACTGACAGTGGTGTAGCGGAGGAGGCACTTGTATTGCCAGATCCATTCTGGATACTTCAGCCCAAGATAAGGGAGTGTGGGCCAAACACCAGTCCATATTGGAGGTTCCAGCCCAATCTGTACAGTCAAGGTCAAGCCCTGGTTCCTCGTGGAGTCTCTAGTCATCTTCTAACCTAACAGACTTGCAATTGATTTCCCTGTTTATCAGTTACTAGTGGCTGTTCAGAGTCAAAATGAATCTAGGCTTCTACATTGGACAGACTGTTTCTTCCTAACAGAGAGTAAGGGCATTCTGGGATAACCAGGAACGAGTGGCATACCTGGCCCATGCCAAGATCCACTGATCTTTGGGTATCCATGAATACTGCCGTTGCCCTGTGGCATCCATTACCCAGGATATTTTGTCTTTTAATTTTCCTAATGGCTGTATCAGCACAGAATGCTGCACTCCAGTATTCACTAAAACTTCAACTAGTCACCCCTCTACTTTCAAAGTTAACCTGGGCTCGAGGAGGGGGTCCAGACCCCATCTTTCCTAATCTTCATCTTCCCCAAGGGCTAGCACCTTTGATCCCTTATTTCTCTTCATGGGGCTGTCCCTTGCCCAATGCCTCTTTCTTTATAATATGCACATTTGTCCTTGTTGTTTGAGGTGTGATGTTGCCCAGGTTTCCATACTGTCTAGGGCCTGCTCTAAATTTTTAAATTTTTTTCTATCATTTCATATTTGAACATTGTGGCCATGATTTTAGTCAAATTTTCCTATTTTCAGTCACATCATTTTTTCTCCTTTTCTTTTCTGTCCCTTTAATACATTTTCTATGTCTCTCCTTTTCTTTTCTTTGTCTCCCTTTTATAAAACATTTTCTCTGCCTCTTTTATTAAATTATATAACTCAGTTTCCTGTAACTCTTCCAGTCTCTGGAGTGTTTTTCTAATATCCAGGGCCCGATTTCCTTACGAAGGCCAAAGCCACCAAATCTTCTGAGGTAGAGTCACAAAGGAGTGATCTATTTACCTTATCCAAATTGGTGGGGCATCTCAGAGACACACCACCAGAGCCTGGCAATAGATTTTCAAGCTCTCCCTACCTTCAGCAGTGTTGAAGTCCCAACTGGGGCGAGTCAAGGGAAATCCTGAGTGTCAATCTCATTTTTCAGCTGCTTGGGCTGCCCATCAACCCCGGTAACATTTTTTTAGCCTCTAGCTGTTGGCAATTATTTCAAATAGCCTGATGAGAGAACATAAGGGACTCCACCAAGCCTGTAAGGCATTGGGGATCCTATGAGAAAGAGGGATGGTTAGTTTTCCAATTACAAAGTTCTGATTTTCCAATTACAAAGATCTAAGGAAGAGGGCCAGCACTGGAGGCTGCAATCGGGTCACCTGACACTGGGGGGAGGCAAAACATGCACCTCAGCAGGGTCATAACCCTATCCATTCATTCCTGCATGGTTAAGCCCCTGTTGCCCAGGTCTATGTCTTCTCTGCTGCAACTTGGCCCTGGCAGCCCCAGTGGTGGTAGCATGGTCCCGAGGACGGGCATGCTCACAGTCTCATCCAAAGATAGACCTTCACAATTGCTCTCCAGCAGCAAGTCAGGATGAGAGCCATGCCCTAAAAAATAGTTTCCTTAACAGTTTGGATAATCTCACAATGAAACACCATCCAATATTCAATGTTCTCTACTCAGGTACAAAAAGTCTTGAAGAATCTCCCTAACCTCAACTGACAAATTATGGGCCATAGACTGAACTTCAGTCCAATAGTCAAGAGTCAAACTAAAGGT
Organism: Phodopus roborovskii; assembly: GCF_943737965.1. NCBI lineage: Eukaryota > Metazoa > Chordata > Mammalia > Rodentia > Cricetidae > Phodopus > Phodopus roborovskii. Next base: position 63,416 of record NW_026127079.1, on the reverse strand, counting down.
TGTTGTCATCACAGTCTGTCCTATGATAAAACTACAGACAAAGACACACAGAATGTAAACGTATAAAACAGAACCTAGCAGATCCAGACACAGGTGACCAGTCCATATCTTCTACCATCAGGCAAAAAAAAAAAAAAAAAAAAAAAAAACAAATGGCTGCGGAGGAAGTTTCCACTTCAACAACAGAACTCCTTCCTCCCACCAATCAATAGATTGAAGCCATGTACTCACTTCCTGGGATGTCCCCCAAGGAGACACTAACAGATTCAGACACATGCGACCCATCCATGTCTCCCAAAACCAGGCAAAACATTTGAATGTCTGTAGAGGAAGTTTGCACTTCAACCACAGAGCTCAGTGCTACCAACTGACACAAGGAAGCTAACAACTGGGCATCCCCAGGACTCCATACCCCCCTGGGGGTTCCCCCAGGGCAACAGCTTATGATCCCCCTAGCACATCTGCTGTTCACAGTTTCCTAACCCTTACAGCCCGAGAGGACAGCTGCAAACCAAAACCGAAAATGCGTGTCCAAGAATAGAGATAGCAGAAAACAAATATTCAGAACTGAGACGACAGTCAACACACACACATACACACATACCAGTGGCGATTCCTGTACTGAGAAGTCAGTTCTCAGGTAAGAGAGGTGGTCACGGATTTACGGCCAACATACCAAATGGAAGCCTTGCATTGGGGCTTCAGACAAACAGGAAAAAGAAAAGAAAACAGTAACCAGATCACAAACAAGAAAATAAGTCTTTGTCCAATCTCAAGTCTGGATGATGGCTCCACTGATTTAGAAACCTGAAAACAGTCCTGCTCAAGAAGAGACCATGGAATAATGCAGATATTTTCTGACCTGTACCCTGAGAAGCTGTGCTGAGTCACCACAATGCTTATAGAGGTAATGTTCCCAGCCCATGGTATTCAAATTACCATGAAGACAACACTGTTTATTATTATTCCTTTCTCAAATATTTCAGGAATAAAACTCCCAATGCATTGGAGCTATCACCCAAGGATCTGACAGGAGAAAGATATACCATCTTCTTTGTGATATGGCTCCTTCCCTTCTCTCATGGTTTTCTGAAGTGTCTGGGACTACTAGATAAAATGTACACCCAGTTCCCCTGACTTCAGAAGAAAGGCACAGAACAAACACCTTTTGTGCCATATGCCCTAAAATCTCTCTCAAGCTTTTAATATTATGGGCACAATTCTGTCTGTTGCATTTTGTAAGGGAGGAAGTGTCTTTAAGCACTTTCCAAAACACTTGAGGAAGTGGTTTTGTTGCTCAACGTTAACCAGCCAATGAGCAACACCAGGCCAGCCAGCCAGTCACAGGCCTTGCAGAACATACCCTATAGCCATACTGCTGGTTTTTATGCATGCTGCAGGCTTAATTTATAGCATAAGAAGCGCCAGTCAATTGATTGGTGTTCTGGATATGCTACTGTAGTAAATTGTGAGTAGAGCGTGGATGAGCGCAAAAGCCACAACATGGTGAGTGAAGTAATGCTTTCCTAAGTTGGGGAACATGAGATAGGGAGGCCTGGGAGTTGGTGTGGCAAGTCCTTCCTGTGGCTTCTTGGGAACCTGGGGCCACATTCCGTTTTCTGTGAAGTCCCATATTGTCCTAGCAACTCCCCAGACCCGGGAGCTGGACTATGAAAACTTCACTCACTGGAAAGCATTTCATTTCCATCACAGAGCTTTGTGAAGAAACACATTTATACTCATGACCAGAGATTTTTGGTGCTCAGGATGGCAAGTAGCCAAACCGAGAGAGGTCTAATTTCTCCAGTGACTTCTATTACTTGTTCAGTACACATTTAATGTTTAGTTGCAAGATTCATGTTTAGTTAATTGTGTGTTTCCCGTAAAAGACACTTTTTTATTTCTGTACATACTTATATTTAATTATTTTTGATTTTTTGATATTTATTTATTTTTCTTATTTTCCTTATTGATTGCAGTTCCCTTTGCCACTCTCCCATGCCTCCCAATTCCCCTTCAGTTCCATTCCTATCCCCACGCCACAGGGAGGGTGATACCTTCCAGGAGAGTCAAAATCTGTCAAATTTGGAGTAGGGGCTAATCCCTCCATCCTGCCTCTAAACTAAGTGACTTTGCCTCCATTTAAAATATGCTCCCAAAATCCTTTTGTACACCAGGGATACATCCTGGTTTCAGGGAAACAACTTTTTTTCTAAGTAGAGCATTGGAACATGACATGAAAATTGCTCTGTAGAGCAGGCCAGTCCCAAACTCATAGAGATGTACATACTTCTGTCTCATGAGAGTGTTATTATGGGCTTGGGACACTGATTATATCAGCACATGACATTCTTGTGTTGGACTGCACTCTACTACTAAACTGTGATGTGGATGAGTAGAATTGTTCATATAAAAGGCTTACCAAGTCGTTGGAGATAGTGAAACCCACAAACTAGGATTTAGCTGAGAGAATGCTGCCTGTAAAGTAACCCAATGATGAGTAAGTAGTATGATAATAAGGCATGTTAGAGATTGGGATGCTAAAATATTCATTTGAACTCTAGGATTGTCCAGGACATTGGCTCCAAACCATAACAATGGAGAAACTCCTGATTGACAAAGAGCCCCCAGGCCTATTTCCTTATCTCAAAAAAAGCTTTTTATAAACTGCTCAGGGAAAATTGCTTGGTCACAATGAACATTAGGGCCTGCTGTGCCATAAAGGGCCAATTTTCTAAAGCAAAATCATAGCCCTACCAGATGGGTAAGATAAACCTAAGTGACAACTGGTTGAAAGCAAAAGCCCTGTTGTTTTGAGGGTTGGACTGACCAAGAAAGACTTTCACTTTAGGCCCTCAATCATGGAGATTGGACATAGCTCCCTCTCAAAACTAGAAACTTGATTGGAAGATACAGTAACAGCCTGGGGGCTTTGCCTTAGGACTTTTCAATCAGGCCCAGAGATATGCAAAATAAAATAGAAATTCCTCCTTTAAAACAAGGACGGTGCTTATGAGAGAATGCAATTGTCTGGGGCTAGGTCCTTTGTGTAGGTGTTATTTAAGATCCTGAGACTACAACTCTTACTCCTGTTATCTTCCTAGAAGTCTCCCATTTCCTTCAATTTCTGCCTGGAAGTAGTAAAGAGGAGGCAATTCTCCATAAGAAGACCTCTCTGCCCCAGGTTTTCTCTTTTCTTTGTTCTGCCTTTCCTACCTTCTTCATCTTTTGGCCTATCTGTGTCAGGACCTGTCAATAAAGTGTGAGTTGCTGTTACATGTCACTGGTGTATTATGAAATAATTATGGTACTATCTTTTCTGTTGAAGTCTTTCATTGTCTTACTGGCCTGACTTTCAGTTTCCTGAAAGCTGTCATCTGATCCTGGAAGAACTTAAAAATGGCAGCATTGTGGAATGCAAAATATGTTTTTGCAGCCAGACAGTGATGATGAATACCTTTAATCCCTGCCCTCAGATGGCAAATGCAGGCAGATTTCTGTTAATTTGAGACTATTGTGCTCTAGAGAGCTAGCTCCACTTCAACTAAGACTATGCACAGGGAAACCAGGAAAACCTGTCTCAAAAAAATCTGTTGTAGGCTTTCTCCTCTTTGAACATTAATGAGAGCTGGTTGCATGCTATCATTACATCTTTATTTACCTCTTTAGTATATGGAGTTTTTTCTCATTGGAAAGGCAAAATCTAGAATAGGTTTACTCCCAGCATTTTAGAATTAAGTTTCTCAGACATGGTCTCTCAGTGACAACAGTTGCTTTGACACTAGTATGTTGCTATCCAGAGCAATGTGCTTTCATTAAATTAAGGGACTGTATGCCCCCAGCAGGTACAATTTTTTGTTTTGTTTTGTTTTTGTTTTTGCCTTTTTTCACTAACCACCTTAAACACCTAATTTGAGGATACCAATTATTTTTAAGGAAATAGTTAATAAATAGGGCTCGTTAATCTGTAATCCTGCACATTGATTTAAAATATAATCCACTTCTACATCACAAACAATGTCAATGACAGGATAAAAATGACCCAGTGTTTTAAAAATGTCCATATGAGTCATGAAGTAGACTGTCCATTGCTCTTAGAGTAAAAAATTTGTATATGGAGTATGGATGCTGCATTCGGACCAGAGTAGAAAGAATAGTTTATTGCATGCACTTAAACGAGGAATGGGGTATTATATCAACTGCTGTATCCATCATAAAAAAGCCTTGTTTGCTGCAATGTGATGGTTTGAATGTGATTGCACCTATAGTCTCATAGGGAATGGCACTTGTAGAAGGAGGAGCTTTGTTGCAGTCACTTTGACATTTTATGAAGAAGAGTACCACTGGTGATGGGTTGTGGTTTTCCCATGTTTTGGATATGGGCAAGTATATATGATGTCTTACTGTGGCCTGAATATCAAGATGTAGCAAATGCCATACTCTTCTTCAAATCATGCTCCCTGCTATGATGAAAATGGACTGAACTTCTGAAACTGTGAGACATTTCAATGTAATCTTTTCTTTATAAAATATATGGGGAATCTCTTCTTTGCTAGTAGAGTGGTGAGTATTGTATCCCTGCTTGTCACTGGGGAGATCGTGGTTGGATTGCCTGACTGGAGGAGTATTACCCAGGGGGCAGAGACAGGTAGATATCTGTTAGTTAGGGACCAGGCCATTCTACAAGAGGTACTTCCAGGAAGACCTTAAAAGTTACAGAGAAATCCTGCCTTGAAAAACAACAACAAAAAGAGTTGTGGTGGTCTTGGAACTTATCTACAGCAATAAAAATCCTAACTAATGTAGATTCAGTAATTTTCTTTTTTAAATAATCAGGGTGTATTGATTTATCTCATGTAAATGACAGACCAAATTTGTTGGATAAAATATTGAAAAGTTATATTGAGCAGGGTGTATCTGATGTTGTGATTCCTTTGAGTTTTGCATGGATCACAGCTACTCCTACCTTTGCTACCTAGTGCTGGGAAGAAACTACTGCAATTCCTTCAGAAAAAGTATTTTAGTGTTCATCAAGAAATAAATAAAGGAAACCTATTGACTGTTTACCAATTCCTTTGGCTGGAATTTGGAATGCAAATGACGAACAGAATATGTAAGAATTGAGTTCATTTAAGAACATTGAAGGTGGTGTAGGCACAGTGCAGAAAGAGCTAGAAGAAGAAAGGAACCTGAGGAATTTATTGCTTTCCATTGGTGGAAATATCAGTGTGGAGCCTACAATCAATTTCAGATGGCTTACAAAATGTCTGACTGGCAATTTCGTGATGTCCATAAAAATGGCAACCCATAATCTTGATAAAGAACTGATGTGATAAGGAAAACAAATTTATGAAATTCTTGTAAAAGGTGCAAAGAAATCCAAAGCCCCACAGCATGGTGAGTGTGTAGGCTTCAGATCAGGAGGAACAGATCTTCCTAGCTGTCATTGCTACAGGGACAGGAAAGGACCATAAGCCCTGGGCTTACCTGGGCAGTTACCCTTTTCCTCTGATCCTCCCTGATTGTAGGTTTCCTTGGAAGATTGAAATCTCCCACTGGGCTGCAGTGGCATACAAATTTAATTCAAGCACTTGAGAGGAAGAAATCTCTCTGTCGTTTGAGGCCAGCATGATTTGCAAAGAGAGTTCTAGCACAGGTCCCAAACTACCAGAGAAAATCTTAATTGAAAGCCAAAATGAAAAACACAAAATTAACAAACCAAAAAGAAACAAATATCAGAGTTCAGTGTACATGACAAGGTTTCTTTTGGTATATGTTGGTAACTTCCAATGAAAAAACTGAAAGTTTGCTACTGGAATTTATGAAAATCACATTCCACATTCAGGTTTGTTTTACATGTTTCACACACAGTTTAGACTCCAGTGGAAATAGGCATTAGCAACCATACTTCAGCAACATGTGATCGCAGCTCTTTGAACTTTGCTCTCTCACTAGCTACCGTTAAATGTTTCAGAGAAGTTGAGTTACTGGAATAAAAGGAATTTCTTATCTGCATGTTACTCAGGTGTGTATGGTGTTTGCTGTGTGGACAGGGCCGTTTGAACATTCTGTGTCATGATGCATGTGGACGCAAGCAGATAATCATTCTTTTCTATTTTTATTTGTGTGGGTATCATGGGGCTTGTTTTGCTTAAACCAAAAGGAGCCATGAGAATTTGCAGAACCCTAGCAGGAGATCATCCCCATGTAAGCTCTAGGCCATGAGGTATCTCTGTTGGTACCTGAAGGGTCAGACCAGAAGAGAGTGAGCATTTTTCTGAATTAATTTTGTGGAGTTGTGAAGTCTGTTTATTTATGGTCTAAACAAGTAGCATGATGGGTAGCTGGTTAACATTGGTCATGATCTCCATTTACCTGGCTAAGTTTCCTCTGTCCTTTTGATGAAAGGTTGATTATATTTTCTAGCTATTGTTCTTGGTTTTGCTCTGCATCCCCACTTTATCCTTTCCCAAATAATGTACACAATAGATTTGTTGTATTTTTGAAGGTCACAATGTGTCACCATGTGTACTATTTCTTTTTCATCCTCTTGAGAATTCTTATTCCAGTTTTTGTAGATTAGAAATCAGATATCCTGTTACAAAATGTTGGGTATTTTCTTTGCATTGTATTTAATTCTCCTGTACATATTGAAGCATCAAGTCACCAATGATTGTATGTTTTAAGTGAGACACCTCAATTATATATTTTCTTTGTAAGAGTTCCAACGGTCCAGGGTGTCTCTTCACAGCAATAAAACCTAATTAAGGCAGAGAATTGTACCACTGACTGGAGTATTGCATGGAGGAGAAAGACCCTTTGAATATAACACACATGGCAAAGGCGTAGTATGTATTATTGATCATTACAATCATAATGCAATGAAAACCCACACATATAAGAGTATAATAAGTTGTGCATTTTGCATTTCACATGAGGACCTGACAAAATTCATATATACATGTATCTTATGAGAACGGTTTAGGTAAAATCTACAGTCAACACCTATTGAGTTACATATAATTCTGGAATGAAATTTTCTGAGAAGTGTCAACCATCTATTCCAGGATTATGATGTCTCTGTTTTGTTTTCACCTGCAAATGCATGTGGACAAAAGTTCTTTCTCATATCACTCATTTTTTTCCTTTTTTTTTTTTTTTTTTGGTATGTTTAGATTTTTAATTTAATTTAATTTTTTATGTTACATGTCGATATTAGTTCCCTCTCCCTCACTCCCTCCCTTCTTATTTCCCACTCTCCTCCCCTCACATGCACCCTGACCACCCTCAACACCAATCTCACACCGACAATCAACATGTAGGGCAATGCCATCAAGGTGGGGTCATGTAAAATTGTCAAGTCATTTGAAGTAGGGGCAAGACCTTCTCTCCTGTCTCTGGGTATCCCTGAATGGGGCATGTGCTCGCAATGTCCTTTTGTCCATCAGGAATACACCCTGGTTACACTGTCTCAGTTCCCTTTGATTGCTCAGGCCTTCTACTGAGACCATGATCCAGAGTCTGAGCCACTCCCATGCTGGATTCCAAATTATCAATCTGGGGGCCTGTTAGCTACTCCTTGTTCAAGTGAGCTGCCTCTATGTGTTTCATCATCATGATCTTGTCTTCCCTCTCTGCATCTGGATTCTAGTCTGGCCCTGTGTTTAGTTGTGGGAGTTTACTTCTGTTTCCCACAGGTAATAGATGAAGGCTCCATGATGGTGGATAAGTTAGTTGTTGATAACATTATCAGGGAAGGGAATTTATTGTAGTCTTTCCACTGCTGCTTAAAATGTAAGTTTGAGTCAATCTTGTAGCTTTCTGGACATTTCTTTAGGTTCAGTTTTCTGTTAAACAAATAAGGGCTCCCTCTTTTTTGTTCTCTCTCTCTCTCTCTCTCTCTCTCTCTCTCTCTCTCTCTGTCTCTCTTTTTTGTCTTCTATTCCTACCCTTACTCAATCTTTCTAGTCACACGAATTTTCCAATCCTCTCTTCTTTTTCGTAATTCCCATTCCATTTATTGCACCCCCCCACTTCCCGTGTACTCTGGGGGACTTCTCTCTTACATCACTTCTATGAAGGGCCTTATATGAATCTCTAAGAATACACTTTCTATCTTAGTTCCTCTGGTAGTGTGAATTATAGGTTTGTGGTCCTTTGCTCTAGGTCTAAAATCTATATATGAGAGAGTACATAACAAGTTATTCATTTTGTGACTGGTTTACCTCATTCAGGATGGTTTCTTCAAGTGCCATCCATCTGCCTGCGAATTTCAAGATTCCATTATTTTTTTCAGCAGATTGGTAGTCCATTGTGAAGATGTGCCACATCTACTTTTTTATTATTTATTTTGTTATTTTACATCTTGATCCCAAGTCCATCTCCATCTCCATCCCTTTTATGATCTCTGCTCCCTCACACATGCACCATGACCACCCACACCTCCCATCCCCCCATCACAATTCCACCTGTAGGGTAATGCCATCCAGGTGGGGTCATGTAACTCTGTCAAGTAATTTGAAGTAGGAACATCCTCCAGTCTATAGGTAAACGGAGTATCCCTCCATGGGGGATGTGTCCTCAAGGTCCCTTTGTGCATCTGGTATACATCCAATTCCACAGTCTGATGTCCCTTAGACTGCTCAGTCTTTCTAGCTAAGACCCATCCATATTCAGGGGTTCTGTGTCAATCCCATGCTGGATTCCCAGCTATCAGTCTGGGGGCCTGTTAGCTCTTCATTGTTCAGGTAAGCTGTCTTTATGTGTTTCTGCAACCTGGCCTTGTCCTCTCTCTCTACATCTGGATTATAAATCGACTCAGTGTTTAGTTATGGGTGTATGCTTCTGTTTCAACGAGGTACTAGATGAGGGCTCCATTATGTTGGATAAGTTATTTGTTGATCTCATTATCAGGGAAGGGCATTTATGGTAGCTTTTCCACAGTTGCTCAAATTGTTACTTGGAGTGAGCCTTGTATGACTCCAGACCTTCCTTTACATTCAGATTCTCTTCAAGCCAATAATTACCTTCTCTTTTATGTTATCTCTCTCTCTCTGTATCCCTCTCTCTTGCTTGTTCTCTCTCTCTCTCTCTATCTCTCTCTCTCTCTCTCCTGTCTTCTATTCCTACCCTGACTCTATCTTCCTTGTTGCACATCCTTCCTCTCTTCCCCTTAAATTTCTCCTAGTTCCCTCTCCAATCACTGCTCCCTCCACTGTCCATTTCTCTTTCTCTGAGGGACCTTATATGAATGTCTTAGAATACACCTATCCTTGTTGCTCTGGTGGTGTGAAGTATATGCTTGTGATCCTTTGTTCTACGTCTAAAATCCATATATGAGCAAATACATACCATGTTCCTCTTTTTGTGACTGGGTTATCTCAATCAGGAAGGATTTTCAAGTTGCATAAACTAGTCTGCGAATTTGTTTTTTTCCCACAGAGTTGTAATCCGTTATGTAGATGTGCCACATCTTCTTTATCCTTTCTTCAGTTGAGAAGGATCTAGGTTACTTCCTGATTCTTTGTATTACAAATAATGCTGTTATGAACATAGTTGAACACATGTCTTTGTTGAATGGATGTGGATCACTTGAGTATGTACCTAAGAGGGTGATTGCTGGATCCTGTGGTAAACTAATTCCCATTTTCCTGAGGAACCACCATACTGATCTCCAAAATGGCTGTATGAGTTTGCACTCCCACCAGCAGTGGAATACTGTTCCCCTCTATCCAAATCCTCTATAGTATAAGTTGTCTTTGGTATTTCTAATGACATGAATAAGATGGTATCTCAAAGTTCTTTTTATTTCTCTGATAGCTAAGCATGTTGACCACATTCTTATGTGTCTTTCAGCCTTTTTGATTTCCTCTATTGAGAGTTCTTTCTTCAGTTATGTGCCACATTTTTAATAGGGTTATTTCGTGTTTTGTTGGCTAGTTTCTTGAGTTCTTTGTACATTTTGGAGGTCAGCCATTTGTTGGATGTAGGACTAGTAAAAATTTTTCCCAGTCAGTGGGCATGCCGTTTGTCTTGTCCAAAGTGTCCTTTGCATTACCTAAGCTTTTACAGTTGAGGAGGTCCCATTTATTAATTGTTGATCTCAGTGTCTGTGCTACTGGAGTTACATTCAGGAAGCAGTCTCGTATATCAATATGTTCAAGATTACCTCCTACTTTCTCTTCTAAGATGACCAGTGTGGCTGCATTTATGTTGAGGCCTTTGACCCATTTGGACTTAATTTTTGTGCATGGGAAAAGATATGCATCCTTTTGTAGTCTTCTACCCACCATCATCCCCCCCATTGTATCCCTTGAGCTGTTTTGTCAAAAATAAGTTGTTCATAGGTGTGTGGGTTAATATCAGGATTTTCAATTCGATTCCATTGGACTACCTTTCTATTTATGTGTCAATGCCAGGCTGTTTTCAGAACTATGTGATGCTACTGAAATTCTTTTATTGGACAGGGTTGTTTAGGCTATCCTGCGTCTTTTGATGTTACATGAAGTTGATTATTATCCTTTCAAGATCCATGGAGAATTGTGGTGGGATTTTAATGGGGATTGCCTTGAATCTGTAGATTGCTTTTGGCAAGATTGCCATTTTTACTATGTTTATCCTACCTATCCAAGAGCATGGGAGATCTTTCCACTTTCTGGTATCTTCTTTAATACTTTCGTTACAACCCCAAAGGTCTTATTATATCGGTCTTTCACTTGTTTGGTAAGCGTTACCCCAAGATACTTTATGTTGTCTTTGGCTATTGTAAAGGGTGAAGATTCTCTGATTTCTTTTTCAGCTACTTAGTCATCTAAATAATGTAGGGGTACTAATTTTTTTTTCTTTTTTACTTTATCTTGTATCCTGCTAGTTTGATGAATGTATTTATCAGCTGTAGGAGTTCCCTGATAGAGTTTATTGGGTTAGCTTATATAAACTGTCTTATTATATGCAAATAGAGACAGTTTTACTTCTTCCCTTTCCAATTTTGATCACCTTGATCTCCTTTTGATGTCTTATAGCTTTAGCTAGAACTTCAAGTACAATACTGAAGGGATATGGAGAGGACAGCCTTATATTTTTCCTGACTTTATAGGAATCGCTTCTCTCCATGCAGTTTTATGTCTGTTGGTTTAATTTATATTGCTCTTATTATGTTTAGCTATGTTCCTGTTATCAAATCTCTTCAACCTTTATCATGAAAGGGTGTTGAATTTTGTCGAAGGATTTTTTTAACATCTAGGGATATTAGTATATGGTTTTTCATTTTCAGTTTGTATAATGGTGGAACACATTGAGAAATTTTTGTAGGTGTTAAATCATCCCTGTACTGCAGGGATGAAGCCTACTTGTTCATGTTGGATGATTACTCTGATGTATTCTGGGGTTTGGTTTGCCAGTATTTTATTGAGTACATTGCATCAATGTTCATCAGGGATATTGGTCTGTAGTTTCCTTTCTTAGTTGTGTCTTGTTAGGCTTGGGTACTAAGGTGATTGTGGCCTGTTAGAAAGAGTTTGATAATGAATATTATGTTTCTATTGTTTGGAAAAATTATGGGAGTATTAGATCTTTCAATTTCTCGTAGAATTTTTCACTGAAGCCATCTGGTCCTGGACTTTTTTTGTTTGGAATGCTTTAGATGACTTCCTCTATTTCATTGGTGGTTACAGCTCGTTTTGTTTGTCTCTTCTTGATTTCACTTTGGTAAGTGATATTTATCCAGGAATTTGTCCATTTCTTTTGAATTTTCAAATTTTGTGGAGTACAAATTTTTATAGTATTACCTGAAAGTTGTCTGGATTTCCTCTGTGTCGGTTTTCCCCCCTTTTTCTTTCTGATTTTGTTAATTTGCATGTTCTCTCACTGCTTCTTCATTAGTTTGGATACAGGTTTGTCTCTCTTGTTGATTTTCTCAAAAAACCAACTCTCTGTGCATTGATTTTTTTGTATTGATTTCCAGGTTTCTATTTTATTATTGCAGCCTTCAAATTGATTTTTTCCTGGTGTCCAATCCTCCTGGGTGAGTTTGCTTCTTTTTTCCTAAGGCTTTCAGTTGTGCTGTTAATTCTCTTATGTGACTATTCACAGTTTTCTTCATATGGCACTTAGTGCAATGACCTTCCCGTGTAACACTGCTTTCTTGGTAACCCATAAGTATGGGTATATAATGACCTCTTTCTCGTTGAATTTCTGGAAGTCCTTAATTTCTTTCTTTATTTCTTATTTGACCCAGTTGCACATTGTTCAGTTTTCTTGATTTTGTAGGGTTTCAAAGATTTGTGTTAGTGATTTCCAATTAAAGCATGGTGGTCTGATAAGATACAGGGGACTATATGATTCTTTTGTATCTGTTGAAGTTTGTTATGCCACATAATATGTGGTCAATTGTACAGAAGTTTTCCTATGGATCAGAGAATAAGTTTTATTCTTTTGTGTTTGGATGGGATGTTTTGTAGATGCCTTTTAAACTCAGTTGAGACATAACTTCTGTTTGTTGTTTCTTTCTTGAGTTTCTGATTGGTGATCCTGTCTAGTGGTGAGAGAGTTGTGCTGAAGTCACCGTCTATAAGTGTGTTTGTGGGTTTATGTGAGGTTTCAGTTTTAATAGCATTTATTTTAAGGATGTGAGTGCCTTTGTATTTGGGGCATAGATGTTCAGAATTGTGAATTTGTGTTGATGGATTTTTCCTGCGATGAATACGAAATGACTGTCTTTATCTCTTTTGATTATTTTTGTTTGAAGTCTTACTTGTTAGATATTAAGATGGCCACACCTCCTTCCTTCTTGGATCCATTTGATTGGAAAATTATTTCACAGCACTTTACCCTGAGGTAATGTGTATATTTGAAGCTTGGATGTGTTTCTTGTATGCAGCAGAAGGATGGACTCTTTCTTCATATACATTCTGTTAGTCTGTGTCTTTTATAGGAGAGTTAATATCATTAATATTGGAGGAGAGTAAGGGTCATTGATTGTTAATGCTTGTTTGCTTTAGATTTGTTGTTTCCAGTGGTATTTTGAATATATTTGTCCGACTTTACCTTTAGTTTCTGGTGAAATGGGTTTATATGTTTTCTACGTCTATGTGAGCATATGTAATTTCCTTGGGTTGGAGTTTTCCTTCCAAAATTTTATGTAGGGCTGGATTTGTAGATCAGCATTGTGAAAATGTGGATTTGTCATGATGTGATAAAGACACATCAGCTTTTCAGCAGGAGAAAGTTCACTGTGGCATCAAAAATTGATAAGCAGTGACATGTCTACTCATAAACTAATGGCTGACTAGATGCTACTTCCTTACATTAAATGATCAACTTTGGTTATGCACGAAGCATGGTCAAAACAATAAGGTTATTGTTATTTTCCTTGCTACTGTTAATTTTGTATAAGTCTGTTGCATCAGCATTTGTTCTCAAACTATGATGTTCTGTTAGAACTAATAACATAAAATTGTAGGGTTACTCCCCAACTGGCAGCTAAATATAATTGCTAGGAAACCTGTGATATTGATAACACTGGTGATGCTACTTGTGTTGAGCACAGAATTGCTGGTCGCATTAACACCCAATGTGAGTCTGCTCTGCTCCAAGGCCTTCTCTGGCACAGCAAATGCCTCCATCTTATTCTCCCCATTGGCCATGTAGGCATTTTGTCAGCCATATCATCTGCAATCTAAGCAGGCTTTCAGGTTACAGTAACAATGGCAGAACTTGCTGTGCCATGTAAGAATACTTAGATTGTGCATAGCATGCCCACATTACATCCTTTCTTTCCCTGGAGCTTTTTATACACAATCTTGGTAGGACTTCCTGTCATAAAATGATGACTAGGAATCTTTGCCTTTCCTGCCTTGTCTTTTTTTTTTTTTTTTATGAATATCTGACTTGGATTTAGAGTGTGATTTCTTAGATACGTGTTCTTGACTCTTTTTTCATGCTTTTAATAGATAAAAGTATAGTTTTGCTGATTGAGAGTATTGTGCCACCATTTGGAACAGTGGCTGTAGTTTGAAGGGAGATTTTCCTTTCATACTTCACTGTCACAGGAGAAGTCACCCCCCAGGGTTGTGCCTCTGGCAATGGTAGAAATTGGAAATGGCTGAACATTGTCACTGTTGCTTTGAGATCTGGTTCTTTTTTGATTCAACCTTGCTACCTTAGGAGTTGCTACTGTACATGATCACCCATGAAGTGTACGGTTGGTAGACATAAAAATATTATGGCTTAAAAACTGGGAAGAAAGATAAAAAAATGGTCCACTGGATACAGTGGTTTCCAAATTTGGATTCAAATTAAGACAACCCAACCTCTGTATCTCAAACAGTTTCTAAACTGTGGATTACTTCCTCAACAATCAGCAAAAGACAATCACCAGGTTTTGGGTCTTCAATGAAACTCTATGGAGCACAAATCAGTTGCTACCGTGTCACATACAGGTGACAGACTGTCAGACAGATCCTCAGTTTTTATATCAACAAATGTCAGTCATATTTAGATGTTTGGGTGAGGGGATATTTATACCAAATCTATCCATTGAAAGTAGTTTGTAAGTAGGCAAAGTATTGACAATAGAACAAACAATAGCTATGCTATGGCCACTTTCAGACTCTGGAGATAAATTAGCTTGAGGATCTGCTGAGTGTTCTGAGGTTGAAGGTAAAGGGGAATGTGTCAAACACAGAGTAAAGGATGAATCTGAAGGTTTCTCTGTTTCCTCACAAAACAATGATACTTCATTGAGTAAAGCTAAAATGTCGAAGAACAGTCAACTGCTTCTCTTATATCCTGCACCAGTGTTTTCTGTGTCATAGTTTCTTGTAGGAATTCACTAGGATGCTTAACTACTTGTCTTACTCATATTGCTCTGAGTCTTTCACCAGTTACATGAAGGTTTCCTCATCATTTTCTTGCCTTTACAAGTTTTGCATACATAGCGTTGTCAGGTGGAGTTGGTGGGTACAATAGGATTTTGTAGCAAATATCCACAAACATAGCAAGAGAGGGACTGTTGCAAGTAAGGAAGAATACTGAAAATATTTTGAATCACCTTGGGGTCTCCAAGGTCATGGTTGAGCACTAGGGCACTTGCAGAAATATAGAGAACAGTAGCATTCATGGGGTTCATTGCAAACACTTGGACAACAATGTCTCTCAGTTGAAAAGAAATCCCAGATGCAAGTTTCTAAGCAGTGAGGTAAGAATGGCAAGTTTACAACTATTAGGAAGGAATCTGTGCAGAACCACTGGCCAAAGCAGCAACCAAATCCATGCAAGTTTTGGAAGCTAAAACAACCCTTTACACATGGGACCTTTGTGTCCATCTTCTGTCCCTTAGACCTGCAGACCAAAGAGAGAGGAAACAAGTGAGCATCCAGCTTTAGAGTTCAACTAAGATGGCACTGATTGGATGATCTGGCCTGGAATGGCACTTGGTCTAGCCCTGCAGTTCGCCTGGTGGCCTGGGCTCGACATCATATCTGGCTGCAGTAGCACCTCTGGATGGAGCTGTAGCACATGGGTGTGGACCTGATGGGTTCCCAGTGGGGCACACTTATCTCCAGCCATGGGCCCTTACTCCATTGCAGCACCTGCGCAAGAGGCAGTGGGATGACAAGGACTACTGCACAGGAGTCTAGTGCCAGCACCTTAGGCAGCCTTGGGTGTGGCCACTGCTATTCTTGTCATGCTGGATGTGGGGCACATGCTGTGCTTCATGGAGTAGCAGGAGCCAGCTGCCCCAAAGGGAGACCCGGTAGGTAATACTCAGACCGAGGTTGTATGAGTGGGCAGAAAACAGGCCCAGCAAGCAGTGGATGTGAATCTCACTCCTAGGATCCAAACTCAGGATCACCAGCCCAAGTGCAGCCCCCCTCACAGCCTGGCCATCTTTTCAGCACAGCACTGATGACTACTCCCAGCTCTACTACCACTGACTGACTACCCGTGGCTTAGGCAAGTTCACCCCACCAGGACTCTGCCACCGCCCAGCGGAGAGAAATGATGCAGGCTCCTCCCTCAGGCCTCAGGCTGCCCTCAAATTCACTTCACACTCAGCTCTACCTCAGTTGGGCATAGACTTCTCTGGTTGTGTGGATGGTGCAGTGCTCCAGGCCTGCTTTGTATCCTAGAACACAGCATGCTTAGTGCAAACCTCAAGCTCTCTCTGCCCTTGCCACATGAGCTCTCAAATTCTCTTTATCCTAAGTTGTGTGGGGGTTTGGTGGATTGGTTAGAATGCATATTGTCCCTTCACTTGGGCTGTCCCTGTAGTGCACTGTTGTGCCAGGCACAGGGACCAAGCAGGGCCTCCCCATGTCTCACCGCCTTGAGACCATTAGCCTCATGGGGCAGACACACTGTCATCCTTGAGACTTGGCTGCCACTGTTGTTGCTAACCCTAGCATGAATGCACAAAGTGTGCTTTCAATACCCACACCCCAAGCTTCCTTTCCCTCCACTTCCCCTTTCCCTGATTTGCCTCTAAAAACCCCTTCCATGCCCTACTGGAGCTACGAGCTGGCCCAGGGCATGCACAACCCACCCATCACCCCTCATAACACCTCCCTGACCCTGCAGCCTTTGCCATTAATAGTGCACTTTGACAGTCCATCTAGAAAACCATATACACACATTAGCCCACACCCACCATCCCCACCATGCCCCACTGCTACCCTGTCCCACCTTCCCTACCCCCACATCCACCCCCTGACTATACATGAGCACATTTCTCATGCCCTGCTCTCCACTTATGCCTCCTAGAACAGAGAATGCTCAGTGCAAGCCTCAAGTTCTCTCCTCCCCTCCTGCAAATGCTCTCAAATTCTCTCTCTCCTAGGTTGTGTGGATTTTGGTGGAATTGTTAGAAGGAACATTTTCCTTAGCTTGGGCTTTCCCTGTAGTGCACTGTGGTCTAGAGCCCAGGGTCTCAGCGGGGCATCCCCATGTCTCACCACCTGCTGTGGGAGGGAGCATCCTCTAGATAATACAACAATACAGTCTAATGCAATAGAAGCAGTCATCAATAGCCTCCCTAACAAAAAAAAAGCCCTCAGCAAGTTGGCTGCAATGTAGACTTCTACCAGAAATCCAAAGAAGAGCTAATACCAATAATCCTCAATGGTTTCACACAATAGAAACAGAAGATTCATTACCAAACTCTACAAGGCCACAAGTACCTAAGTACTCAAGCCACACAAAGATACAAATAAGAAAGAGAACTACAGACTAATATCCTTCATGAACACGAATGAGAAACACCTCAATAAAATACTAGCAAATCAAATCCAAGCACACATCAAGGAAATCATCCATCATGACAAAGGAAGCTTCATCCTTGCATGGCAGGGATGGTTCATCATTTGAAAATCTATCAATGTGACCCACCATATAAAAAAAGCTGAAAAAGAAAAACCACATGATCATCTCACTAGATACTGAAAAATCCTTTGACAAAATTCAACACCATTTCATGGTAAATGTCTTGAAGAGATCAGGAATAAGCAGTAAATGCATAGCGAACATCAAACAGAATGGAGAGAAGCTTAAGGTGATTCCTCTAAAATCAGGAACAAGATAAGTTTACTCTCTCTGACTATACCTCTTCAATATTGTACTTAAAGATCTAACTAAAGCAATAAGACAACAATAGGAGATTAATGGGTTACAAATTGGAAAGGAAGAAGTCAAACTCACTATTTG
Organism: Phodopus roborovskii; assembly: GCF_943737965.1. Taxonomy (NCBI): domain Eukaryota; kingdom Metazoa; phylum Chordata; class Mammalia; order Rodentia; family Cricetidae; genus Phodopus; species Phodopus roborovskii. Next base: position 45,716 of record NW_026127079.1, on the reverse strand, counting down.
CATATGATATGACAGTTACATGAGGGACACAGAAAACTCTACAAGGGAACTGCTACAGCTGATATACACTTTCAGCCAACTATCAGGATACAAGAGAATGTCAAAAAAAAAAAAAAAAATCAGTAGCCCGTCTATATACAGATGATAATGGGGCTCAGAAATAAAACAGAGACACATCACCCATTACAATAGTCACAAAAAACATAAACTATCTTCACCTAATGCTTACAAAATAAGAGAAATACTTATATAGCAAGAACATTGTGTCTTTAAAGATGTAAATTAAAGAAGATACCATAAAATAGATCCATTCTCTTGGATAGGAAGGATAAATATAGTAAAGATAGAAAACTTGTCAAAAAGAAATCTCAAAATTCACTGCAATCCCCATCAAGATCTCAGAAAAAATTCTCCACTTACAAAAGACTCAGAATAACCAAAATAACCGTATACAATAAATGAATTTCTTGATGCAGCATGATCCTTGATTTCAAGCTGTAGTATAGAACTAAAATTCTGAAGATAGCTTTGTATTGGCACAAAAATAGGTAGGTATGTTAAAGGAATTAAGTAAAAAAAAAAACTCTGATAATAACCTACACACCTACAATCATCTGATTTTTGACAAAACAAAACAGATAAAAGTATACAATGGGAGGAGGAAAGCATCTTTAAAAAATGGTAATGGCATAACTGGATGATGGTATAGACTGAGAAGCTTAGGTAAGGCAACGGACACAGTTGACAAGACCAAATGGCAACACACACACTGGGAAAAGGCCTTCTCCAAACCTACATCTGACAGAGAGCTCAAGAAGCTAGTCGTCAAAACACCTAATACCCTTATTTAAAAATGGGGTACAGAACTGAATGAAGAATTCTCAAGAGAGAAAATCAAAACAGCTGAAAGATTCTTAAGAAAGTGGTCAACATCCTCATCTATTAGGGAAATGCAAATAAAAAACAACTTGGAAATCATGTCTTACTCCTGCTAGAATCGCTAAATTTATTAACACCAATGACAACTTATGCTGGGCAGTATGTTGAGAAAGGAGAATGCCCCTCTAATTCTGGTGGGAGTGCAAATTTATACAGCCCTTTTGGAGATTAGTATGGTGGTTCCTCAGTAAAATTGAAATCAGTCAATTATAGGATTTGGCAATCCCACTCTTTGGCATCCATGCAACAAAAGGATCGGTTCAACTATGCTTTTAGTAGCATATTTTTAACAGCAAAAACCTGGAAACAACTTAGATGCCTTTCAACTAAAGAATGGATTACGAAGTTGTGGCAATTAACAAAATAGAATAATACTCTGTGGAAAAAAATTGTAATCTTGAAGTTCACATGCAAATGTATGGAATTTGAAGAAACCATCCTGAATGAGGGTAACCCTGGAACAAAATGAGGAACGTGGTATGTATTCATTCATATATGGGTTTTAAACATAGATAAAGCATCACCAGCATATCATTCTCATTGCCAGAGAAAGTTAAGATACAACGTGTAAGTTATGAGATTCCTAGAAGGTCCTTCATATTAGGAGAAAGGAACAAGATATCTGAGCATATTAGGAGTGTGGGATAGTGACTGGAGATGGAGCTAGGAGAAAGAGAAGGGAGGAGAGGAAAGTATGTGGGACTAGGAAGATTGAGTCACTGGAGGAAAAGATGAGAGAAAAAAGAGAGAGATACCGTAAAAAGGGTGCCATTATAGGTTTGAAGAGAAAAATTATTCTAGAGAAATGTCTAGAGACCTACAAGGATGACCCCAAATAACAATCTGAGATACAGTGGAAAGAATACCTTAAATGTTCTTCCCTGATAATGAGATTGATGACTAACTTACCTACCATCATAGTAGCTGATGGAAACAGAATTAGATACCCATAGGTAATCACTGAAAAACTGGAATTCAGATGCTGTAAGGAGTGATAAGAAAATGGAGACTAGACCAGGCTACAGAAATCCACAGAGACAGCTGACCTGAACAAGAGAGATGTAATAGATCCTATACTGACAGTGTGGAAACCAGAATTGTACCAAATCACACACCCTGATCTTAGGTCTTAGTTAAAAGGCCTGTGCAGTCAAAGGGACCTCTGAATGTGGAACCAGTATGTATCCCTGGTACACAAAAGAAAGTTGGGTGCACATCCCCCATGAAGGGATACTCCCTGAACATAGAGGCTGGATGGAGGGCCTACTACAAACGACATGACAGACTTTATTCATCCCTATGGGAAGTCATCACCCTCCCTGTGTAATAGGGTATAATGGGATAGGAGGGTAGTAGGAGGGCATGGGTTGGAGGGAGGGAGGAAGAAGTTCAGGGAGGGAGTGAGGAAAAATGCAGTTGAATCAATATATAAAATAAGAAAAATGAATTAATAAATAAAAGAACAAATAAAAATAATATAGTTTGACATCTTGCATAGTGTATATAACAATGGAAAACTCAAGACATAATAGGTTATTCTGAGGTTTAATTATTATAAGCTTACATCTTCGAAAGAGGATATTGACTGAAAAAAAAAAGCCTTTGAACAACTTTTTCTCAGACTGTTTTAAGTATGAGTACATATCTTTGGAAGAGTAATTGCATCACTTTCAAGGCTATTATTCATGCACTTGGACATGCCCTGAATGGAATCACCTCTTATCTTGTGATTACTAAAGACTATACAGGACACTAGTAAAATATCCAAAGAAAACACTACATCTCAGCTCTCCTCTGCTTTTGTCCCCATGATATGGGGAAAAATAATTCCACTGGGATGGTCAGGTAAAATTAATGATATTATGGTATGACAATATAGCACAAAGTCACTCAAATGCAAACAATTATAAACACAGTTTATACCTTTATTTACTTTATCTTTAGTGCAGAAGATTTTATGTAAATTGTTTTTCTTTCTTTTTCTATATCTGCAAATAACAATACAAGGGTATGAAGTAGTATACACAAAGAATGCTCAATTATACCACAAGGATACTTGATTATCTATGTTCATAGCCACATATTTCATAATAGCCAAATCTTGAAAACAACCTATAAGACTATCAACTGAAAAACGGATAAAGATAATGTGGTGCATGTACACAATAGCATACTCATTAGTGATCAGAAAGAGCAACATCCTAAAATTTGAAGGCACATGGACAGAACCAAAATAAAACTACCAAGACAAGTTCCCAAAATTCAGAAAGATTAAATGCATACATACACACACACACACACACACACACACACACACACACACACATATATATATATATATATATATATATATCATAAATGTGTAGTAGATGTAAAGCAGATGATACTCAAACCAACAATCTAAAACCCCTGAGAAGCAGCAATTACACTCTTGCAGAAACAGATGGAAACAGATGCATAAATACACCAGTAATCATTTGGCAAAGCTCCTAGAGGTACTATCACAGGGAGGGTGGAGTAATAATATGAGTAAAGCAGTCAAGACCATGATGGGAAACCCTGCAGAATAATCTGACCAAGTTAGTGAGAAATCAGGGACTCTGGTTTGATAATGGGGCACTACCTAAGACTAAACTATACTCCCTTAATATAGCGGTCAAGGGTGTCTCTCAGATAATAAATGGCTTCTAACTCTAATTCACAAACCGAGATAGTATAGCCTATTTTATATGAAGGGATACCCCATACAGCTGAGACACTGGTTTGTGTGGGGTGGAAAGGAGTCTTAGTACTGCCTCAAGTGGAGGAAGGGAGAAACTTAGTAGACACTCTGTCTGAGGAACAGATGAGAGGTAGGGGAAGCAGAGTAGATGAGTGGTGGCAAAGTGGTAATGGAACGTTAAAATAAATTATTTTAAATATCAAAGAAGAATTAACAGTCACAGATAATTAATATTCCTTAATATCAATGGACGTAATATACCTATACAAGTGAATAATATAATGAGTATGAAAACGGGTTCTCCTCCTTCTACACACATGAAAAGTTTGAGAAATAATTTTCCAATTTGATGAGCATAAGAAACAAGCAGGAAAAGATATCATATCTAATGAAATATGCATCAGAATAATATTATGAAAAAGAAATCCAGAAGGATATTTCATATTCATGAAAGGATATTTACACGAAGACTAAGTCTTAATTCAGAACCTCCGTGTCCCAAATAGAGAATCAATCACAATTACAAAAGCAACATTACAAAAACACAAATCACAAATCATAGCTCACAAAATAATAGTGGGAGAATTCAAGACCCCATCTTATGAATTGATAGGTCTGACAGAAGAAAACAGAGAAATAAGGAAACTAATCAATGTTTTGACTGAAATGTACTGAACTAGTTCAATATAATATTTCATCCAAAAACAAAAGTGTGTGTTTTCCTCACAGTATCTCATCTCATGGAACCATCTCTAAGATTGTCTAGTTACTCAGTAGCTGCTAAAGGTCTACAGATACAAACAATAAAAATAACCCCTCCTATCTTAAATGATCACAATAGTTAATGTAAGAATTCAACAATACAAATTACCAAAATCCAACAATCTCATGGAAAGTATGCAAAGCACTACTGAAAAACACTGGGTAAAGGATGAAATAAACAAAGAAAAATTAAAGATTTCCTAGAATTCAATATAAAAGATGTATCACATATAAGCTTATGGGACGCTATGAAAGTAGGGCTAAGAGGACAGTTCATGGCATTAATTGCATCCATTGAGAAGCTGCACAAGCAAGTTAGAGACAATTTAAGACAAATCTTGATCATGGACATTGCAGCAAAAATACTCAATAAAACAGGCACACTGAATACAAGAACACAACAAAAATCATTCAACATAATCAAGTTGACTTCATCGCAGAGACACAGAGATGATATAACATACAAAAAATCTGTCAATGTAATCCACCAAATAAACAAATTGAAAGAATAAACCCAAATGATCATGTACTGGCTGCTGCAAAAAACTTTTGACTATATCCCACACCACTTTATTCTAAAGGTCTAGTGAAGATCAGGGATACAGTGATCATGCATAAACATAGTAAAATCATGTACAACAAGTCAATATAAAACTAAACATAGAGAAACTCAATATGATTCTTCTAAAATAAGGAAGAAGATAAGGTTGTTCTCTCTTTCAGTATATACTCAATACACTACTCAAAGTTCTACCTGGGACAATAAGACAAGAAAAGGAGATGACAGAAATACATATTGGAATGTAAAGAGTAATTTATTTTGCAATTTGAAGTCAATATGATAACATTCATAACTGACACAAAATTCTGCCCCAGGGCTCTCACAGCTGATAAACATATTCTGTAATATTGCAGGATACAAGATGAACAACAACAAAAAAATAAGAGTAGCCCTCCTTCAGATCAATCATAAACAGGCAGAGAAATATAAATTACAGTAGCCAAAACAACATAAAATATATTGAGGTAATCCTCACCAAACAAGAGTGAAAGTCACGTATGGTATTTGCTTTAAGGCTTTGAAGAAAGAAATTAAAGAAGATATCAAAAAATACATATATCACCTATGCTCTTGGAAAGGCAGAATCAACATCATAAATATGGTCATCCATCCCAAAGCAATCTACAGATTCAATGCAATCTCCATGAAAATTCCAGCAAAATTTTCACTGACCTAGAAAAGAAGAATAGTCAATTTTACATGGTACAGAAAAATGCCCAGCCATAACAACAATGTACAATAAAGAAACTCACTGAGAAATCAACACCACTAATTTTTTCTTCTAATATAGAGTGATAGTAATAAAATCAGCTTGGTATTTACACTGAAATAGAGAGGTAGGCCTAAATTGAATACACTGATCTACATATCTATGATCATCTTATTTTTGACAAACATGTTAAAATAATAAACATAAAAGAATGAATTTTAAGTAACTATTGCTAGCATAGCTGGTTATATAATGTGTAATATTTCAAATTGACCCGTATCTATCATCATGAACAAAACTACATTTCAAATGAATCAAAGATCTCAATATAAACCCAGCCTCATTAAGCCTCTTCGAAGAGAAAGTGAGAAATTGACTTAAACACACTGGCACAATACATCACTTCCTCTATATAACACCACTTGAACAGACTGAGAGCATAAGACTATATGACCTCCTGATCCTGAGGTGCTTCTCTAACGTAATGCATTCAGTCAACAAAACAAAATGGCAGGTTACAAAATAGGAAAAATCCTCTCCAATCACATATCTGGCAGAGGGATTATCTTGCAAATATAAAAAGAACTCAATACAATTGTCAAAAAAGTAAACTCAATCCAATTAAAGTAATGTAACACCAAAATAATCAGTGATTACTCAACACAGGATTCTCAAAAGGATTTCCTTAACATCTTTAGCCATCAGAGAAATGTAAATAAAAATAATATTGAGATTTCATTTTACACATATCAAAATTGAAGAGATAAAGAGAAACTGAGGACTGCATTTGCTGGAGAGGATATGAAATGAGGGGAACAGTACTGCATTGCCTTGGGTGAGCTTACTTGTACAGTCACACTAGAAATCAGGAGTGGAGTTTTACAGAAATTTGATAATCAATCATCCTCAATATCCAGCAATACCATGCTTAGGTATATATCCAGAGGATTCGCAATCACACCAACGTTATGAGTAAGTTTTTTTTTTTGCTGCCAGCCGGTCTGGTCCCTCTGCCATGATATAATTCTGTTGCCCAGGTATTTGTTTCTTACCGGTTAGCTCACTTAAATATTAACCAATTTCTATTAATCTTAAGTATTTCCACGTGGTCTCATCTTACCGGAGGGACTGGCAATCTGCTCTCTCCGTCTTACATCTTGGATCTCCTCCCAAATACTTCCTCTTTCCTCTTAATCCTCTCCTAGTCTGCTATCTTGCTTTTCTATTGGCCAACAGTGCTTTATTCATTAACCAATATGAAAAACATATTTACAAAAGGATATCTCCCATCATCTCCTCTTTTCTGTCTAAAATAAAAAGAAGGGTTTTAACCTTAACATAGTAAAATATATCACACAACAGTTATAAAAAAAGAATCACAGTTAACATAATTTATTCCATTAACATTTAGTAACACCTAAAGAAAATATTCTATTATCTATCCCATCTTTGTGAATCTAAAGTCCTATATGTAACTTATCTTTTATCCTAACTAAGGAAATCTATAACCAATACTATCTGTCTTCAACTCCATCAAAGAACATAGAAGCAAAATATATAAACTCTAGAAATGACACAAATATTTTGATACCTGGTCAGGCACCTGAAGTTCTTCAGTAATGATTCATCTTCAGACAATAGGCCATAGTGTGTCTGGAAGACTCTTCAGCAAAACAGGAAACTTTAAACTGTCCATCTATAGTGGCAGTTTGTCAGTCCATTTTTCTCTGTGTCCTGTGAACTGTCTGGTAGTTTCTTTCATGAAGCAGGAACTCTGTAGCAATGTCCATCATGAATCAGCAGTCACTTTCCTGTGGGTCCTGCATGTCCAGTTTATACAGCATAAAGTCAAACAGTCCAGACAAGAGCAGTATCTTGTCCAAATGGCTAGTCTTGCCATATTGGAAGCAAACTCCATACATGTTTATTTGATGTCCATCTTCCATTCTGACACAGATGGTGTTGCCAGGAGCAGTGGTGCCTCACTGCTAAGAAACACCCTAAACCATTTTAATGTTATATTCTGTAGGTCTTTGAAATGTTTGAAGAATTTCTTTCTATCTCACACACATCTCAAAAAACCTTACTAACTTAACTACATTTTGAGACTTGTAGGTTATTATTTATAATCGGTTCTACATTAGAAATTATTTTTAAATGAGCTATATAAACACAATACCTAAATAAGAGGAGAAATATACATATCACAAAATTGACCTTAAATTTGTATCCATTCCAAAACAAAGTATTCATATGTAAAGGGTATGGTTTTTCTGCCTGCCGCCGCACCTGCTCCAAATACTGCAAATAGACTCAGTATTTGATACAATGCTATTGACCAGGTTATAGTTTCTTATCGGCTAGCTCTGTCTTAATTATTAACCCATTTCTATGTATTTCCACGTGGTCTTACTGAGAGCCGAGGAATGGCAGTTCTGTTCTCTCCAGGCTCTCCATCTTGACTCCTCCTTACTACTTCCTCTTCCCTCCTTGTCTCCTAGCCCCTCCTATCTTACTTTCCTATTGGCCAACAGTGCTTTATTCATTAACCAGTATGAGAAAAATATATAGAGAATGACATCTCCCATCATTCATATCTATACCATATTCCATTTTTTACTTTTAAAAAGATAGGTTGTGGTCATTAGCCATATATAACCAACCCCGTATAAATGAAAACAAACACTTATAAACAATATTTGGGAATATGGGTGTCAAATACAAAGTCTGTGTGTGTTATTTGGGGGCAGCACAGCTGTGAGACTAACAGGCAGGAAAACTACTCATAACACACCAAGGGACATTTTTCTGAGCTATGTGCATAGCAGCATTATTCATACTCAGCAGATTCTGTAAACAATGCAGATGACACAAAAGAAAGAATGGATAAATTAAATATGGTACAATTACACAATCAATTAATAGTTGTACAAAATATGATATACTGAATTTTGAAGGCAAATAGAACAAGAAAAGAACACTATGAAAAAGCTAATGCAGACGCAGAAAGAATGGATACTATATGCAAAGTAAAGCAATGATAAATTCTCTGATATTTCACATCCCCAGATGAATTAAATTACATGGTGGATCTTAAGAAGGATGCATGAATTGTCCTTTTAAGGGAAATCGATAGACCTCTTGGGAAAACTAGGGGGTTAGAGAGGAGAGATGGATCTGGATATTTGTGTTGAGGAATGAATGGAAATGGGAGCAATGTGATAGATATCTTGATGAATGCTGTGCAGAGACAACTCCATGAAATCAACCAGTATTATCCCACATACCACTTCTGTAAAAAATATAGTAGGCCCATTAACTGCCATTCTCCTCTAAGGAGCTGGTGACTGACATATTTGTCAAAAGAACAGCTTTTTGAAATAACAGATGAAAGAGTCGTAGATATCCACGGTCAAGCACTGGGCTGAGCACAAGATGTGGCATTGAGGAAAGAGGCGATAGTTTTTTTAGAGCACGGAGCAGGGGCAGGGTCTTGACTCAACAAAATGACATATAAAGGTATCTGATCTTATGGAAACTCTCAGACCCTGGACTCACTAATATGGAGCCATCAAGGGGCCTATTTAAAACCTATGCATGTTGATGATGTTTTTCATCTTGATTTGTTTTTGAGTTCCCTACCAGTGGAATCAGGATCTGTACATATCACATGATCTGGTTCTTTTAAACCTATTTCCCTTGTAGTTATGCCTTGCCTAGCATTGAGGTAGAGGCAGGGAGAAGAGCATTTTGATAAACCACTCCATATGCAGTAGCAAAACAATATAAATTAGTGCAGGATCCTGAGCAATTATGGGGAATCTAAGTTAAAAACTATATCAAAATCTAATCAGCATTCTCGCATGGAACTTGATAGTGTGGATAATGGCTTTTAAAAATCTTCAGATAAAATATGTTCTGCAGGTGCCACATAAAGAAATGATACCAAATTGGACTGGACAATGGTACTGCACAGCATTATTCCTAGTACATTGGGGGCAGGGGAGGGCAGATCTCCATGGTTGTGAGCCTAGCCTGGTCTACAGAGTAAGTGTCAGTAGAGGTAGCAAAGTCAAAAAGAAAAACCCTGTTTTGAAAAACCAAATAAAAAAAGAAATAACTCACAAATTAATCTCTGCCTAACCTAAATGAGTTTACCATGAAGGAAGATAAGAATACCAAACTTACTCTTTACTCAATATCTATGAATTCTTCATATCATTGTTCATAGTTTTACTTTTGGGAGAAGATGATATGTCCCACCACAATTCTTACATCAGGTTTCCCATAGACTATATTCTCTTTTATTATTATTTCTTACTTTACATATTGATCTCATTTCCCTCTCACTCCCTTTGTCCAATGACACATACCCCTCCTATTTCATTCCCCAAAATGCAGGAGGGATCATCAAAATCAGTCAATTCATTTAAAGTAGGAACCCCTCTCCTGCCTCTAAGATAAGGGAGTATCCATTCTTCGGGAATGTGCTCCCAAAGTCCATTCATGTACCAGGTATATATTTTGATTCCACTGTCAGTGGTCCCTTAGATTGCCCATCTCTTCTAATTGAGACTCAAGTTCAGAGGGTCTGAGCCAGTACAATGCTGGTTTCCTTCCTATCAAAATGGGGATACATTAGCTCTACCATTTTCAGCCCATCTGTACCATTTTCTTTTTATGACTTGTTCTCTGCCACTGTATTGTAAAATATATCATGAACTATATAAATTCAATTATGTTCAGAATAAAACAAATCTTCACTTTATTTAACAAATAGAACATTGCTCAAGGGAAAGGACTTGAGAAGAGCATAAATGTCTTTTTCTGTGGTATGAAGATGGGTCACTCCTATCTTCCTTTCGTATTAGCCAACAGTGCTTTATTCATTAACCAGTATGAGAAATATATACAGAATGACATCTCCCATCATCTCCTCTTTTCTGTCTAAATAAAAAGAAGGGGTTTAAGCTTAACAAAGCAAAATATATAACACAACAGTTAGCAAGAATCACAGTTAACACTATTTAGTCCATTAACATTTAGTAAGATTTGATGAAAATATTCCATCATCTATTTTATCTTGTGAGTCTAAAGTCCTGTATGTACCTTCTCATTAAATCCTACCTAAGGAAAACTATAACCATAACTATCAGTCTTCAACTCCTTCAAAGGCCACAGAAGGATAGTGTATAAACTCTAGAAAGGACAGAGACATCTTGCCTTTTCAGTCACCTGAAGTTCTTCTGTAATCTTCCATCTTCAGCCCATAGGCCATAGTGTGTCTGGAAGACTCTTCAGAAAAACAGGAAACTTTAAACTGTCTTCTATTATTGGCAGCTTGTCAATCACTTTTCTCTGTGTCCTGCAGACTGTCTGGCAGACTCTTACATGAAACAGGAACTCTTGTAGCAATGTCCATCTTGAATCACCAGTCACTTTTCTGTGATTCTTGCATGTCCAGTTTATACAGCATAAAGTCAAACAGTCCAGACAAGAGCAGTATCTTGTCCAAATGGCTAGTCTTGCCATATTGGAAACAACCTCTATAACGAGTTTCTTCAATGTCCATCTTCCTTTCTGACGCAGGTGGTATTGACAGGAACAATTGTGTCTCATTGTCAAGAAAAACCCTAAACCATTCTAAATGCCATATTCTGTAGGTTTTTGAAAGGTTTGAAGAATGCCTATCTATCTCAAATATATATCCGCATATCTAGAAAACATAACTCAGCTATATGTTTTGACTATTATAGGTAACTATGTAAAATCTGTACTACATTATACATTACATTTCTAAACGAGCTATAAAAACACAATACATAAACAAGAAGAGAAATATACATATCACAACACTGACCTTAAATTGTATCAATAAATGAAAATCTATTCCAAAACAAAGTATTCATATCTATACCATAATTCCCTTTTTTACCTTTAAGAGGATATTGGTTGTGATAATTAACCATTTGTAACCACGTCCCTTTAAATTAAAACAATATTTGGGAAATTGGGTGTCGTTCTTTCCAAACTGCTTCCTGCTGGTATAGGGCGCTGTCATGGGGGAATCCTAACAAGATGCAGAAACCGTGGTTGTAGTCTGTGAGGCTGCTTTGTCCAAGCTGTTTTGAATGTTGGATCACCAGCGACTCTGTTTCAGGGGGCCTGGCTTGGTCAAACCACATTAATCTGGAAGGAATCTAGAGCTTTTCAATTTCTGTGGAAACAAAAATAGAAATCCTTTTCCCCAGTAACTTGTCCTTGAACTTAAATCTTGGAGTCAAAGCATTTTTAAAATATATAAATTGAATTAATCCAGTAGTATTTCCTTTAACATTTGTTTCCTCAGCAGTCAAATAATATAAATAAAATATAATGCCATACAGTATACAAATTCTCTCTGAGCTTTTCATTTTTACGTGGCTTTATTATTACTCTCTCTTTCTATTTTTTAATTTTTTGAGACAGGGTTTCACTGTGTAACTCTTATCTGTCCTGAAATTCACTTTGCATACCAGGTTTACTTTTCAAATCTGTCTCCTGAGTGCTGGAATTAAAGGTGTGTGCCACTACACCCAGTTCCTCTTTGTCTTTTTAAAACCATGTCTACATATATTTTAAAACACTGTAAAACTTCAGCTTTTTTTTTTCAATATGAATCTGTCATTACTCTAAATCTTTATCTTTTTCTGGCCATGAGTCTTTTATCTGTAAACAACATTGCAAAAATGAAAGTCATACCTGTTCCTGCTGCAGATTATGAAAATTGGTGGTGGTTACTTTTACAGCAAGCACTGAAAGCTGTGCCCACTGCCTTGTTCTGTGCTTCCATCCACTAAGCATACTTGGAGATGTGGTCGCTGCCATTGCCATCTCTCATACACACCAATGAATTTTTACAGTGCTTCTTCTTAAAAGCCATGCGGTTTTTTGCCGCTTATGCTGAGTCAGGCATCTTCCCTTAAAGGAGCCGCGGAAATTTTTGCTTGCCTCACACAAAACAGAATCCAACTGAGAAAAATGCTGCTACCAAGAAACCTTCCTTGTCACTGTTTTTTTTTTTTTTTTTACCCTGTTTAAAGCTTTTGTTAAATTTTAAGTGTAAGTTCTTATTAGCAACATGGGCGCCATTTGTAAGGAGTAAGGTTTTTCCTCCTGCCGCCGGTCTTGTCCAGCCGCCACACCAGCCCCAATTAACATACTGAGACTCTGTATTTGATATAATTCTATTGGCCTGTTACTTGTTTCTTAACGGCTAGTTCTGTCTTAAGTATTAACCCATTTCTGTTAATCTAATATTTCTCTTACCAGATAGCTGGCTGGCATACTGCTTTCTCCCGACTCCCCATCGTGGCTCCTCCTTCCTATATCCTCCTTGTCTCCTATTCCCTCCTATCTTCCTTTCCTATTGGCCAACAGTGCTTTATTCATTAACCAGTGTGAGAAACATATACAGAGTGACATCTCTCATCACTAGAGAGTTACCGATCAGGCTCCAAATGTATACAGAGAAAACATGTCTCAAAAAAAATTTCTAAACATAAACAAAGCAAAACAAAGAAACAACCAGAAACAAAAACAAAACAACAAAAACAAATAAAAAGAAAGCTTGCCTAAAGACCAGAGTGTGGAGATAGGCAATAGTTAGCCATAGAGGTCTGCCCATGGTGGAGCCCAAATTTAATTCCAGCACTTAGTATGCAAGCACAGGTGGATCTCCATAAGTTCAAGGCCACCATGGCCTTTACCAGATTGATGCAGTCTAAAATAGAAACAGAGATGGTGTTGGTTGTTCAAACCATTATCCTAGGACATGGGATGTGGATCCAGGTGTGTTATGGATATGTGGGGAGAGAAATATAAGAATGAACCTGAAGGTTCCTAAGGAAAGAATTGCCCCTTTCTTCTGAAGATTCACTGGTGGTAAGAACTAGAGCCTGGCTGCTGTGCTTCTCTGACTTTTCACCATTAACCCCATTATTTGACTTGAGACTTTAATTATTAAGACCAATTCGAATTAGTGTCATAGTAAACAGTGGTTTAGAAGAGTAGAAATGATAATAGAATTGGTGGTGTAAAGTTTTACCAATTTTATTCCTATAGTTTGAATATATTTATGCATGAGATAAAATGTTTTGTATATGTATACAGAATATGGATAATAGATAATTATGAGCTATCTGCCAACATTCACAATATGTTTTATTGAATAATCCAAAACACTTCTACAGTTTAACAATAAGAACAAGATCTACGTAAATAAAGAAGTAAATAATGACTTTGGGAACATGGTGCATTGAAAGTAAACTATGATGTAAGTTAATTTACAGCATAAATGAACACAATCCAATGACAATGCCCAACAATTTATTTTTAAAATTGTTGACTAGTAAGTTACATTCAATAAAAATACTTTAAAAAAATTTTTAAAACTACATTAACAGTGGAAATACTCATAATGCTCAATGGGATTATGAACACATGGAATACAGATTGACACAATATGACATATATACTTACCATGACATAACCACAATCAAAATGTGTACAATATATTTAAAAGAATACAGGAAATGAAATGAAAAGGCAAGAACTGGGGCCAGAAAAATATACACAACTACTAATCAAAAGCAAAAGCAAAAGATACTCAGTCAGGAAAACTGTGACCTTGACCAATTTTATCCAGTTACCTGGGAATTCGTGTCCAGCGATTAAATAAACACAGACTTCAAAACTCAAATTATGTCAAAATGACCCTTAAACTCTTGCTTCTGTCCCTCTAGCTACTGATAATGCTTCCAAATACAGATGGTCCTTTCTCTGGAACTCTCTCTCTGCAAAATTCTTGTACAGGCTGGCTCAGAGGACAAAACAACTGCACAGATCTCCACATGGAAAAAAGGGAACCACAGTTTGTATCATGGTCCATACAAATCCCGAAGAAAGGACAGGTCAGCAGACCTGATCTGAACACTCTGTAAGCACCATGGCATGTTAATAGCAGTTTTCTGGCAACCTGGTCCCACTGCTTTTTCAGCCCCAAATAATATGCAGAGACACTGTATTAATTATAAGTTTGTTGATCAGTTACTAGTATTCCTTATTGGCTAACTCTGCTTATAATATTAACCCATAATCACTAATATATTTATTTGTACATGGTCTTTTCTTCCCCGAGAATGCCAGAATCACATACTTGCTTCCCGATATCATATTGTAACTCTACTATATTTCTAAGAATACTCCCACCTCTCCTAGTTCCACTTTTCTTGCTTTCCTATAGAGCAACAGTGTTTTCTCATTAACCAGTAAGAGAATCATATTTACAAAATGGCTTCTCTCATCAGAATAGATTTTGGTCTTCAGTACAGCTCCCTAAAACAGCAGAAGAAGAGAATCCTGAAAAGAAACTGAAAGGAACCTGACTCCACTGCTCCTGTCTGCTATGCCTTCCCAGAGTCCTTCATTGCCTGGTATTACCTGCTTGGCCTAGACTATTAGCAGTACCACTACCAAGTTTTCAGAGATCAAATGACGCAGAGAGCACAGCCCTTGCAGTTCTGCCCTATCAGCCCAGCAGACAGGGGCTTAGTCTGGAAAGTTTATATTTTTGTAGGAATTCTGCTAATGTTGTAGAACACATCCTGCTCCTTGTCCAAAGCACAGGATTGTTTTTGTGCACATTCTATCATACACTCAATGTGCCTTGCCGGCAACCCTTGACGTTATCCCTGGGAAAAACTGCAGCCAAATGTCCATCACATTCAAACAGTAACTGTTGCTACTGTGTAACTGTTGCTCAAGTAAAATAGGCCATGAATTAGAAAACAACAAGGAGAACTGGTGAGGCTTGGGAACAGGAGAGAGAATATGTGGATATGAAATAGTTATTATTTTAAAATATATATATTCTTGATTGCCCTCATCTAGGGACACCAAGAAATGTCCAATCAGGATAATTATTGATCATCTGGAATGGGTTAACTAATTCTACATTGGTAATCTCAACTACTGTTGAAAGAGGAAATTTCAGCCTCCAACTTACCTTTCCTTTTCTGCACTGTGACTCCACAAGATTCAAAGTTGATCATGAAGTCAATCCTTGCTCAGATGCTTCTTTATTAACAAGTCCTTGCAAAAAATTAGGGGGGTTTGGAGGTCACTCAATAACTGGTCCATTTTTCTTCCTCATTTGCCAATCAAATTCCAGAGTGAAAGAAGTACAAAAAATTTTCTGAGCCCTGGGAGGAGATGTAGGATTACGAGTTCAATGTAATTCTCAATTAAACTAAATGAGGCAAGCCTAAGCTCCAGGAGACTTTGATCTACACAGAAATCAATAAACAACATCACTTAGAGAAAAGGAATGAAACACGTAAAACCTAGAAACATGGGAAAGCATAAACAATCACAGCCAAAAGCAACAATGCACTTAAATCAGACATTTAAAAAAGATATCGATAAGTGATAGGTTTGAAAATGAAAATAATGTATTTTTAATATGTTGAAAACTTGTCTATATTGACTTCAAGAAAAGTCACACTTCCCTAGAGAGAACAAAATTTGGAGCAAAATTTCTGATAGATATTAATAATAAAATTTGGAGTCACCTCTCAGAGAGTGAAAGCTGATGGATCACAAAACTAGAGCAGCCAGTCACTAGAGTTCTTACATCTACCAGTCTTCAGACCAAAGGACCAATCCTGTTGTCACACTGCCTTCTTGATTGACTGCTGTCTTTATGAAACCTCAGAGTGACTGCTCAGACTGAACCATCTCATTGCAAGATATCCTGTCTCCTCCCTCCATTATGTTCTTTTCTCTGTCCAGTCATATCCCTCCTATCTCATGGACAGTGCTGAGATTAAAAGCATGTCATCTCAATTGTTGGGATAACATTTCTGTTAGAATTTTCTCTTTTAGACTGATTCTCTCTCTCCCATTTTAATCACTTTCCTTCTCCCCCTCTCTTTGTTTCTCTGTAGATATCTCCCTAACTCTCCCTTTTTCTTCTATCACTTTTTCTCTAGTAGCCCGGAGTGGCATTGAGCTAACAGAGAAACATCTGTCTCTTTCTCTAAGAGCTGGGATTAAAGCTGTGTCCCACTGCTCCCAGTTTATGGATGACTTGTATACTACATCACCTGCCTATATGGCTAACTAATGGCTTAGGTGTGTGACTAACTCGTGACTTAGTGTATGTAGCAACTAGTAACTTTGTGTGGGTAGCTAACTAGTGGCTTATTTGTGTGGCTACATAGTGACTTGGCACTTACTAACTAATGACATATCTCTGAACTCTAATATCCAGTAAAGCCTTATTTGTTGGATTACAAACAAAAATATTACTATGGTCATTAATAAGAGATAGATTGATGTTGCCCATATGCAAATGTTTTCTACTGAGCTTTGGAAAATGACATGCTTTTCAGGACTCTTGGAAGATATAACTGTGTCAAGCAGGATTGAATTTATCTGAACAGGAGAGTTACCTATTTGCAAATTCCATATTCATTTTCTCAGAATAACCTACCCATATTGTCCACTAACACTGGTCTGTGTTCATTCACATGACATGAATTAAAACATGCTGGGAAATTACAACATCACTCTCCCTACCAGAATCATGTCTTCTTCGTAATGGTGACCCCAGCAACTCGTTGCCTATTCTGAATATTCCTGCACAATTAGTGCTATTTGGGTCTGGAAGCAGAACCAATGCACCCCATAGGAACACTTTTCAATGTGATCCACCATATAAACAAACAGAAAAAGAACAACCATATGATTATCTCCCTAGATGCATAAAAAACCTTCAACAAATTCAACACCCTTTCATGATAAAGGTCATGGAGAGGTCAAGGATAACAGGAACATACCTAACCATACAGCAAACCAACTGCCAATATCAAACTATATGGAGAGTAATTTTAGACAATTTCCTAAAAAATCAGGACCAAGACAAGGCTGTCCCCTATCTCCATATCTCTTCAATATCGTTCTAGCTAATGCTATAAGAAAACAAAAGGAGATCAAGGTGATCCAAATTGGAATGGAAGAAGTCAAACTGCCTCTATTTGTAGATGATGTGATACTTTACATACGCGACCCAATAAACTCTACAGCTGATAAACACCTTCAGCAAACTAGCAGAATACAAGATAAACTCAAAAAAATAAGTAGCCCTACATTTTTCAGACGACAAAGAGACAGAGAAAGAAATCAGAGAAACATCACCCTTTACAATAGGCACAAGCAACATAAAGTATCTTCGTGTAACACTTACCAAACAAGTAAAAGACCTATAAAATTAGAACTTTGTCGCCGAAAGAAATTAAAGAGGATACCAGAATATGGAAAGATCTTCCATGCTCTTGGATAGGTAGGATAAACAGTAAAAATGGAAATCTTGCCAAAAGCAATCTACAGATTCCATGCAATCCCTATTAAAATCCCACCACAATTCTTCACCGACCTTGAAAGGATAATAATCAACTTTGTATGGAAAAACAAAAGAACCAGGATAGTCAAAACAACCATATACAATAAAAAAAGAACTTCAGGAGGCATCACCATTCCTGACTTTAAGTTCTACTGCAGAGCTATAATTCTGAAAACAGCCTGGTATTGGCATAAAAATAGACATGTAGACAAATGGAATAAAATTGAAAATCCTGATATTAACACACACAACTATGAACACCTGATATTCAACAAAACAGCTAAAATTATACAATGGGGTGAGGATAGCATCTTCAACAAATGGTGCTGGCACAATTGAATGAGGGTGTGTAGAAGACTGCAGATAGACCTATGTCTGTCGCCATGAATAAAACTCAAGTCCACATGGATCAAAGACCTCAACATCAATCCAGCCACATTGAACCTTTAGAAGAAAAAAGTAGGAGATATGCTTGAACAAATTGGTATAGGAGACCTCTTCCTGAACATAACTAAAGGGGCACAGACACTGAGAGGAAACAATTAATAAATCGGACCTCTTCAAACCTAGAAGCTTCTGTAAGGCAAATGACACAGTGGATAAGACCAAATGGCAGCCCACAGACTAGGAAAAGATTTTCACCAATCGTATATCAAAGGGCTGATCTCCAAAATACACAAAGAACTCAAGAAACTAGTCAACAAAACGCCAAATAACCCCATTAAAAATGTGGTACAGAACTGAAGAAGGAATTCTCAATAGAGGAAATCAAAAAGGCTGAAAGACACTTAAGAAAATGCTCCACATCCTTAGCTATCAGGGAAATGCAAATCAAAACAACTTTGATATACCATCTTACTCCTGCCAGAATGGCTAAAATTAGAAACAAAAATGATCACTCATGTTGGAGAGGATGTGGAGAAAGGGGAACACTCCTCCACTACTGGTGGGAGTGCAAACTCATAGAGCCATTTTGGAGATCAGTTTGGCGGTTCCTCAGGAAAATGGGAATTAGTTCACCATAGAACACGGCAATCCCCCTCTTAGGCATATACCCAAAGGATTCATGTACATGCAACGAAGACGTTTGTTCAACTATGTTCATAGCAGCACAATTTTAATAGCAAGAATCTGGAAGCAACCTAGGTGCACCTCAATTAAAGAATGTATAATGAATGGAATCTACATAATGGAATATTACTCTGCAGAAAAAAATGATGGTATCTTGAAATTCGCAGGCAATTGAATGGCACTTGAAGAAACCATTCTGAATGAGATAACCCAGTCATAAAAAGAGGAACACAATATGTACTCACTTTTATATGGATTTTAGATATAGATCAAAGGATATCCAGCCTATAGTTCATACCACCAGAGGAACTAGGATATAAGGTATATTCTAAGAGAGTCATATATATTCCCTTACAAAACTGGTAAGGGACAATTCCCCAGAGCTCAGGGGGAAGTGGGGCAGCAGAGCATGGAGAGAGAAAGAGAAAAACGAGGGGGAGGGAAAGGAAAACATGTTTGACCAGGAAGACTGAGGCTGGTTAGGAATAGAAGTCAAGAAGAAGAGAGACAGAATGAGACACACAGAGAGAGCGAACATAAATGAGGGAACCAATAATGGTTTGAAGATAAAATTGAACACAGAAAAGGTCTAGAAAACTACATGACTGCTGCCAAATAACAATTTGAGCTTCTGTGGAAAAGTTACCATAAATGCCCTTCCCGGAGAGTGAGATCAACAACTAACTTCTCAATGGAGCCCTCAACTAATGCCTGTTGGAAACAAGAGCAAACACCCATACATAAACACTGAGTCAAAGTAGAACTCAGATGTAGATGGAGAGGGCGAGACCAGGCCGCACAAACACATACAGACAGCTTACCTGAACAAGGAGGAGCTAACGTGCCTCGAGAAGGATAGCTGGGATGACAGCATGGGACTGACTCAGGCCCTGCCTGAATAAGAGTCACAGCCAGAAGGACTGAGCAGCCTAAGAGACCTCAGACAGTAGAGCCAGAATGTATCCCTGGTGCAGAAGAGGACATCACGAACACATCCCCCCATGGAGGGATAACTGCCTTAATCTAGAGACAGGAGAGAAGCCCTAGTACCTACTTCAAATGACCTGTCAGATCTACATGACCCCAACTGGATGGCATTCCCCTACATATGGAATTGGGGTGGGGGGATGGGAGGGGAGATTGGTTAGAGTGCATATGAGAGGGCAGAGAGGGTAAAAGGGAGCGAAGGGGGAAGGGAGGGAGGGGGAACTGGCATCGACATGTAAAATAATAAATTAAATTAAAAAATTGTTTTGCCTCCAAAATTTAAGTTGAAAGACAAGTTACTAGGGAAAAGGATTTCTATTTTTGTTTCCACAGAAAATGAAAAGATGTGGATTCCTTCCAGACTAATGTGGTTTGATCAAGCCAGACTGCCTGAAACAGAGTACCAGGTGATCCTACATTCAAAACAGCTGCACAAATTAGCCTTACAGACTACAGCCAGGATTTCTGAATCTTCCTCAAATCCCCATGACAGCACCCCTTACCAGCAGGAAGTAGTTTGGAAAGAATAACGCCCAAATTCCCAAATATTGTCTATAAATATTTGTTTTCATTTAAATGGACTTGGTTATATAAAATAAAAAAAATAGTCAAAACAAAACAAAAAAAAAAAAACTTAAAAAATTTTACTGTACTATTGATGTTTAAGTTTTTCACAAGGAATACTAACAATTCCTCACAGCAATCTTTGAACTCTCCTTTAAGATGATGGGGCCATACACCGTCATTTTCCCTTGCCTTTCGTAGTGAATCTGTACCACAAACATCACCCTAAAACTGGTTTGAGACTGTTTTGCTCGAGACAACTCATGACTAGCAAGCTGTAATGGTGTGCCTTCTTGTTACACCCTGGCCAGAGTTTCAAATAGAACTACAGTCAAGCATTTTCACCACACAGTGACTATATACATATGTCACAGCCAGTTCTGTTGAGAAATTTGGTTGCTTAAAATTTTCTTCACATAGGATCCTATGGAACAATCATCATCCCATTTCAGCAGGAAGTAACCTTACGATAATGATATACTGTTCCCCTACTTTTGGAATTTGGGGATAACAGTCATCTTCTTTGTGTTGGTTTTAGCTACTTAGTGTTGGGTATGGATGGTGATGCTTAGACTCGGGTTTTTCTTTTAGACAGAAATAGGGTATGTTTTGGAAAGGTATGGTTTAGATGGTGGATAGGTAGATTGGCCTGTTTTCTTTTGAATTATTGAGTAACAGTGAGATAATAGTATTGTAAAGCTTACATTGTTAAATATTATTATTTGTGATAAGCCATTTAAAATTAAGTTTATATTCCCTTCCCAGAAGTATTGTACATTATATTCTTATATTGTTTAAAATATTTCCACTTATGATGTAATTTGCACATTATTCTTATTATATTCTATGTATGTATATTTTTATTGATATTCAAGAGATTTCTTATATTGATAAAATTTATGCACATTTATTCTTGTCATATTCTATGTATGTATACATTTCTTGTATTCAAGACATTTTGTATTATTGATATATTTGGATCTTGCTGCTCTTTATAGTTGTACCTCTTGTATTGACATTTTTAATCTACCTTTATTTTAGGTACACACACACACACACATTTATATATATATATATATGCATATCCTTATAATAGATATAGAGTAACTATGTACATATATATATATACATGTACATAGTTATATTGTTGTTATATTGTTTAGATATTAATCATTGCTTTACACAAGGAAATTTTAATCAGTTTTTTTTTAGCTCAGTAATACTCAGTAGTATTACATATCATCTTTACCCATGTTTCCTTTAATTATTAGATTAGTGAGAGTAGATGCTTAATCTTCAATCACTTCATAGACATGCAGAACATGGCCTTTAAATGTTTTAATATTAGTACTCCATTGACATGAGACACTGTTGCTCCTGACAGCACAGTGCACTTTCCCGAAAAATATGTTGGCTACTGTTGTTGCTTCTGCTGGAGTTCAATCTCACCTCAAATAATGGCCTGTTGGGCAAAGATTTGCCCCCTTGACCACTGATTTGGACATGCAGTCCTATGTGCTTGCAGGAGACAAATATAGAAGACTGCTTGACCTTGCCAAGTCAGGGTAAGACAGCCATTCTACCTCCCTGCTGATGCTGTGGTCTGTCAAGTTCTCTTGGCTTTAGCCAAATCTGGGTGTACCAACATTGCTGTGAGACCTAGGGTGACTGTCCAGGTAGCCTGCTGTTTCTGTCCTCGCTGCACCTTTTGGAAGTTGCCCATCTGCACTTCTTCTCTACCTTATTATTGTTATTTTTCTTCTCAAGTCTTGATGAGTTTGGAATTTAAACTATCACAACTATTATTCTCTCTTCCTAGTTAGATATATTAGGTACTAGACTTAAGGTTTTCAGCTTAGGAAATCTCTATTGTAAACTCTGTTATGCCTTCACCCAAGGACTAGATATGTAGGTTGTTTTGTTCTCGATTTTCCTTTTCTTAAAGCACACTTGGTATTCCCTCTTTTGTATATAATTTTGTATAAAGCCTAAATCTTTTCTTTAGAGTAAAATAGGAATTGTAGTGGGATATTCACTTTGTCTCCTTCTGTGGTACTGACCTTGCCCTTTGGGGCGTGGAGTCAGTGACAGAAGTGACCTAAATTACTAGGTCTGACAAGGAGCAGAGGAATGCTCCCTTGCAAGCTTCATGGGGACAAGAGGACTTCCGGAGTAATTCTTGGAAGCAAGAACCTGTTCGTGTTCATCTGTCTATGTTGTGAGTAATTTCTCCCTGAATAAACATCTGTTCAGCCTTATTATTTATCCTGATCCTTATTAAACCGCAATACCTTGCTTGTTCAGGAAATTCCCTTAACATCACAGTGATTAACTCTTCAAATAGTTGTCACCTGATGTCCTATTGCCCATCTGACTGAACTATGCTTCTTGCAAGAAGAAAACAGAAACTTTATGGCACAAAATTCCTTAAGTTTTCCTGTTTCCTTAATATCTCCTTTAATAGCTTCATACAGGACAGAATTTTATATTTGGATGGGACTTGATGCTGTTTGTAAAAAAAAAAGGAATGGCTTTTTGTAATGGTTTTTGGAGTCAAATGTCTATAAAATCATGGTGAGCATATGTGAACCTGGGATCCAATTTTTAAACATGTATTTTTGGGTGTTTTATAGGCAGTCCTTTTCAGTTGAATTCTACTTTGTGAGGCTTTGTGAACATTATTACATCCTTTGTATGAACCTCTACAAATATAACAATACAAAAGTGCAGACCATCTAGAAGGTACTGCAGAAATAAGGCATCTTTAAGTTTGCAGAACTGGTATCCATGGGTGCGCCAAAATCATGTTCTTGGTGACTACAAACAAGATTCTATTCATAGTTTCCTGCTTCCAATGCTCAGAGTAGACTCAGCCCATAGAGCAAAGTTATTGAGAGCCTGCCTCTGGGTCAGGGATTTCAAGGACTGCATGGAACCTCCTGGGTTAGAGAGCCAACTGCACCTAGACCCAGGGAATACCCATCACACTGCACCATCTGCCACTCACCATCTTGGGATAGCAGCCCCTCACCTTATTGTGGTTTTCCAACTCACTGTTGCTCAATCCAAAGCAAACAAATCCAGTGGTGCCAGTTTCTCTCTATCTAAAGCCAAGCCTAAAGCCAGGGACAGAGGGGCTCTGCATCACTTCTGACTGACAGGTTGCTAAGGGATCTTATTGGCTACTAAAGCCTAGGTCACAGGAGGAACTTTCAGAAGGTTTCTGTATATACTACGTGTTTTCTCTGCCAGCAGACTGGTCTTCTCCCCGCCACTGTGCCAGCCCAAAATGACATACTGATACTCTGTATTTGATATAATTCTGTTGGGTCGTTACTTGTTTTTTATCAGATAGCTCTGTCTTAAGTATTAACCCATTTCTATGTATTTCCACGTCGTCTTACCAGCAAGAGGCAGCTGGCAGACTCTTCCATGAAGCAAGAACTCTAGAACAATGTCCATCTTGAATCAGCAATCATTTTCTGTGGGTCTTGCGTGTCCAGTTTATATAGCACAAAGTCAAACAGTCCAGATAAGAGCAGTATCTTGTCCAAATGGCTAGTCTTGCCATATTGGAAGCAAACACCATAACATGTTTCTTTAATATTCATCTTCCTTTCTGACACAGGTGGTGTTGCCAGGAGAAGTTGTGCCTCATTTTCAACAAAAACCCTAAACCATTTTAAATGCCATATTCTGTAGGCCTTTGAAAGGTTTGAAGAATGCCTATTCATCTCAAATACATCTCTGTATATCTAGAAAATCTAACTAACTTAATTATAAGTTTTGACTATTATAGGTAATTCTCTATAATCTGCGTTAAATTATACATTACATTTCTAAATAAGCTATAAAAACACAATACCTAAATAAGAGGAGAAATGTACATAGACAAAATTGAACTTAAATTTGTATCAATAAATGAAAATCCATTCCAAAACAAAATAGTCATATCTATACCATAATTCCCTTTTTAACTTTAAAAAGAGATTGGTTGTGGTCATTAATCATTTATAACCAACCCCATTTAGTGAAAGCAAACATTTATAAACTATATTTGGCTCACAACCATTTGTAATGAGATATGATGCGTTCTTCTGGCCTTCGGGTTACAGACAGGCAGAACGCTGTATACATAATAAATAAATCTTTTTTAAAAAAAATAACCTTCAATGGATTAGTGAACTATTTGTTGCATTTGCTGTATTGCTAGTATTTTTTTACATATTTTTATTTAATTTTATATAACAAATTCCAATTAAATGAAAACAAACATTTATACACAGTATTTGGGTATTTGGTCATCGTTCTTTCCAAACTACTTCGAATCCCCAAGACAGCGCCCCTTACCAACAGGAAGTATTTGGAAAGAACGACGCCCAAATTTACTGTGTTACTTTTATCTGTCCTAGAATTCAAATTGCCTACCTGGTTTACTTGTAATCACAGAGATTCTGTCTCCCAAGTGCTGGGATTAAAGGTGTGTGCCAACACCCAGCTTTTTTCTGTCTTTTTAAAACCATTTTTTTTTATTCTCTCCCAAGCCTACATATTTTTTTAAAACACACAGTAAACCTTTAGAGGTTTTTCTTAATGTGAATCTGTCTTTACTCTAAATCTTTATCTTTGTCTGGCCACAAGTCTTTTATCAGGTAAACAACAACATTGCTAAAATGAAAGTCATAGCTGTGTCAGCCATGGTTTATCAAAGATGGCAGTGGCTATTTTACCGCCAGCTCTGAGAACTGTGCTCATTGCCTTGGTCTGCATGCTGCGGCTTGCAGATGTGGTCACTGCCAATGCAAGCTCTAGTACACACTAATAAATTGTTAGCAGTGCTTTTTAAAAGCCATGCAGTTTTTTTTGCCACTTATGCTGAGTCAGGAAATTTCCCTTAAAAGGAGCTGCACGAATATCTGCTTGTCTCTTGGCAAAACAGAGTTCAACCAAGAAAAATGCTGTTAGTAAGAAACCTTGCTTGTCTCTGTTCTTTTCTTTCTAAAACCCCTTTTTTTAAGCTTTTGTTAAATTTTAAGTGGAAGTTCTTACTAGCCTTGTGGGTGCCATCTGTAAGGAGTACGTTTTTTTTCTCCCACTGCCTAGTCATGTCCCACTTCCGCACCAGCCCCAAATGATACACTGAGACTCTATATTTGATATAATTCTGTTGGCCCATTACTAGCTAGCTCTGTCTTAAGTATTAACCCTTTTCTATGTATTTCCACGTGGTCTTAACAGCGAGAGGTGACTGGCAATTCTGTTCTCTCCCATCTCTCTATACTGACTCCTCCCCACTACTTCCGTTTCCTCCTCCTTGTATCATAGTCCCTCCTATCTTCCTTTGCTATTGGTCAACAGTGCTTTATTCATTAACCAGTATGAGATACATATATACATAATGACATCTCCCATCAGGTTACCGTGTGCTTACAGACACAGAACAATAGTTTGTGTTGCTGCCTTCCACCCCAGAACAAGACCATTTATGTATCAGCGGAGATATTTATTTGTATAGGACTTTCCCCTGCCTCCAATAGCAGACCCTATTATCTTGCTGCATCAATAGGCTTTTCCTTTTCTTCTTTCTGGATACAATGTGGCTAGCTATCTTGAACTGCCCACTGGACTTACTAAATTGATGGAGTGATTTTCTGTCAAAAAGCTGAAAGAGAGCCCAGAACATCAAATAAAAAAAGAATGACTTGGGCATACAAAAAGAGATGTTTTTTTGTTTTTTGTTTTTTGTTTTTTTTTGTTTGTTTTTGTTTTGTTTTTTAGGGGGGGGGGGCTTTACACTGAGCTCAGGTGAATTGATTTGCTTTCTGCCTGGTTGTACAGGAACTTCCAAGAATAAGGAAATAAAAAGCAGTTACCAAATCACAAAACTGATAATTGTTTTTTCTCTCATCAGAAAGCTGAATTACCCCTCTACCTTTCTCCTTTGTGACTTTTGCAGTCCTTAGTTCTAATTCTCTTGCTCTGTGATAGGGTACCTGGATGTGCCCTGAGTTTTTGCTCCTTCATCTCTTCGGCTGGATTTCTCATATTTGTTCTATCTACCTGCCAGCCCTGTGCTTCCTTTCTTCTGACTTGCTATTGGTCAGTCAGCACTTTATGAGATCACCAGGATGCTCTACACATGCAATAGCCACAGCTTCATAGAGCTAAATAAACTTAGCATCATCATTCCCAACATCATTTGACATATGTTCCTCAGAATAAACAGATTAACATATAAGAAAATAAAATTGTACAACACCTCTTTGCGATTAGCCAGAGATAGATGCACACAGTTCTTAAAGATATTTAAACCATGGGTTGAATTCTGCCTGTGAACACATATTAAGGCTATAATAGTTGTATCTCTACAATTATAGAAAATGTTTCTGAGACAGCACTCTTTTGTTGGTTCACGTGTCTCTAGTTCTCCTGATCAACGAACTTACTTTGCTCTTAATTTACAAACTAAACCCTTAAATAGATGGGCTTAACCACCTCTGAGGTTTTTAAAATTACAATTTTTTTTGTCCTGTAGTCAACAATCCATTGCAGTTACCAGAAATATAATTCTGAGTGGAGCATGTCTCCCTCCTTCAAATCAAAATAGGAGGAATAGTTTGTTGTGTACACTGCAAAGGTAAATGATGGGCAATCAGCTGCTGAAGTTACCATGATGGAAATGGTCCAGAATATTGCAGAATTCGTGCTTTCATGATTTCCCATGATTGGTTTTGTGGTTGTCAGTCCTAAGGCCACTGTGGATATTGTTCTTGAATTTTGCTGTATTGTTCTTGTGCATTATTGTCTGACTAGCCTCCTTCAACATTTGTATACTTCCTTTAATAACCAAAGCCATTGGTTCATAATAAATAACATGTGACTTGCTTTGAATGTGGCACAAGTCTCAACCCAACTGGGATAAGTTTCTTCTTCACATGGAGGACATGACTTTGAACAATGTTATCTTGTACTTTCTTCTCACCATGTGTTGTCACTCATGTCTCCTTATCAGCATGCATTCTTTCCTTCCAGGAGAATGAAAACTGACAGAATTGGTGTGTGTACATTTTATGGAGGGAAGCTTAAACTACCTAGTATTCAGTTTCTAATTAGGGTGGTCTCCCGTACAGATATTTAGAATCAGAAAACACAGATATTTAGGATTCATAAAAGTAGCAGTTATAACGTGAAAGCAATTTCATAGCTGTCAGGTTGCCAGAACAGGAAGGACCAACTGTATTACAGTGACACAGCATTCGGAAACTTAGGAACTGTTTGTTTATACTAATGAGGCCTGTGGCACAGGCTTTCCTCACACTATTTACTTGGAGAGGTGTTTGCAATTTTAACCCAGACTCTGCTGCTTAGTCCTGGGAAGACAGTTTTGCATTGCTTCCAGGCAGGACATTGGTTGTTCTGTGAAAAGGAAAAACATACCACAGTGAATGTGTTTCTTCTAATCCCCTGGGATGTTATGATAGACTTAACCATTAAGAGGTACGTGTGTGTGGAATTGAGTTCACTGACCAAATGTAAAGCATTTGTGGTCACAGTAACAAAATGGAGTGGAAATAAGGAGTTTTCATTCCCTGCTTTTTATGGTAATTGACATTAGCACAGAGAACTGAGGCAATAAGGTTTTCTTTTGATGCCATTGCTTAGAGAATCGAGCAAAATCACATTGTATGAACACATCCCACTTCTTTTAAAACCAATTCTCCAGTTCAGGTAAATCTTGGCTCTTTCTAGTTTATTTTTTATCTTGAATAAAGCTTTGATGAACGTTGTGGCAGAACGGACCAACCTTAGGGTTTATGACTAACAGTGGTATAGCTGTGAATTGATACAGATAGACTCTCAGTTTTCTGAAGAAAGATGATACTTATCTTCATCGTGGCTGTACTAAGTTGCACGCTTGCAAGCAGTGGAGGAGTGTTTTCCTTCCTACCCTTCCTTACCAGGATGAGTTGTCAATTACATATGTAATATTAGCTACTCTCAAAGTTCTAAGTTGGAATCAAAAGGAGTTTTGATTTGGATGTACTGGTGGCTAAAGATGCCAAACATTGAGTGTTTCTCAGCCATTTCACATATATCTGTTGAGACATCTTAACTTTTATATTCATATCCCATTTTTATTGGGATTATTTAGATTTTTATATGTAGGCAGGTGTTTTGTTCTACCTGCAGCTCCCAGATAAACACACTGAGGATTATATTAATTATACATGGTCAACCAATAGCTCTAGCTCATTCCTAACTAGCACTTAGAACTTAAATTAACCAATTTCTATTAGTTTATTTACGCCCAGGGATCATCTCTTCATCTTGTCTTGCTACTTTTTGTCTGGTTCATTACTTCTCTTACTCCACCCTTCTCCTCTTAATTAACCTAGTTTGGTCCAACCACCAAACTCTTCGTGCCCTGCTATAGTATTTTCAGCTCTTTATTAACCACTGAGAGTAAAACAAATTGAGATTATACAGAAGACTTTTTTTCACAGCATACAAAACCTAGAATTTTTAGTTCTTTATATACTTTTAATTTGGCGTCTTCTGGATGTGGAGTTGTTAAAATTATTCCCCCATTTCTTAAGCTGACCCTTTGCCAGATTGTCAGTGTCCTTGGTTTTACACACTCCTTGCAGTTTCATGGGGTTCTATTTATTAACTGTTGTTCTATTGAGGAAGTTGTCCCCCTGTGTCAGTGTATTCAATCTATTCCACACTTGGCCTTGTTTTTCCTTCATTTTCTCTGATTTTCCATTGGGGACATTGACACACTTGACTTGAGTGTTGTGCAGGGGGAAATATAAATATAAATATATATATATATATATATATATATATATATATATATATATTTGAATTTTCTTACAAAAATTCAGTTTTACCAGAACCAATTGTTGAAGGTGCTCTGCTTTTTTTTCCTATTTTATGATTTCTGAATTTCCATATCAGTACAAGTGTCCACCTATGTTTTGATTCATGTCCAGAACTTTAATTTCACAACATTGTTCAACATGTCTGTTTTCTTGCCAGTGTAATGCTATATTTTACAGTTGAATTGCTTTATGTATCCTTTTTTGTTATGCATATAAAGGTGCAAACTGTACTTTCTATGCCTTTAATGAACTGTGTTGTAATATTTATAGGTATTTTGATGATTCTCTTGATTGCTGTAAGAAAGATGTCCTTTTAACTGGGTTAATGCTACTAAACCTGAGAACTGAATACCTTTTAATCTGCTCATATCTATTTCAAACTCTTCCGTCATATACCTAAATGTTTTTAGCATGCATTGTTTCACTTGCGGTTTTTGAATAACTTGAACACATTTTATATTACTTAGGCTGTTGTGACGAGTGCTGTTTCCTTTATTTCTTGCTCAGTTTTTTTTTCTGTTTTTATATAGAAAGATTACTCTTTGCTTCTATGTTTGGTTGGCTAGTTATTGTTACTCTGCTACCCAGTCACTTTATTGAAAGTGTTTATCGCCTGTTCTTTACTTGAGTTTTGAATTTCATTGATGAGTAAGTACAAATAACAATAGTTCAAATTCTTCCTTTCACAATTATACTCCATTGACGTTTTTCAGATGTTTTATTAGTCTAACTAGTACTTCAAGTACTATATGGAGTAGATATATAGTTTACAATCTTTAGAGACTTTCTCAGAATTACTTTGATGTTATTTTTTAATTGATGCAGTATGTAAGCTTGCTGTAAATATCCTTTATTATGTGTAAGTATGCATCTTGTATCTCTAATCTCTACAAGAATTTAATGATGTTTGATTTTGTTGAAGGCTTTTTTCAGTATTTAATGGGATGATTAAAATAAACTGTTTTTTAAAGTTTATTTTTACAGTGATTATAGTTACTGAATTTTGTATGTTGTATTATCACACCCTCTGTGCAATGAGATCTACTTTATTGATTTGGATGACGTATTTGAACTGTTCGTGCAATTGGTTTGTGAGTATTTTAGTATTTCGTTAACCTATATTCATGAGAGAAATTGGTCTCCCTATTCTCTTTATATTTCACACAGCACTGGAATTCTGTCCCTGAGTTAGGTTAATGATCTCAAGGTCATCCAGTAAGAGTGGCTTGATCCATTAAAATTGGGATCGTCAGAGTTTGTCTATCTGGTTGCAATATCCAGATTATTAAGGGCCATCCAGAAACTCAAATTTTCACTGTACCCTGTGTCAGGTTCAATGTATATTATGTACTACTAGCATCTGACATAAATTATCTATGATTATTAAAAAAAAAAAAAAAAACCTGAATGGTGGGTATTGGTGTACCTGTGGCATCATAAAATGAATTGGGTAGGTTCCTTCTGTTTTTAAATTGTAGAATAAGTCGACGAATATAATTTGCAATTTTTCTTTGAAATTCTGGTAAAATCAGTGGTAAAACAATCTTTCACTCAGCTTTTTGTTCATGAGGCTTGTAATGATTAATTTTGCTTCACTGGGGTGGGGGCAGTGAGTCTGTATTCAAAATGTTTATTTGGTATTTATTGAACTTTGGTAAGTTGTACATATGAAGTAGCATAATCCCATCTGTGAGAAAAGATACTGGACGGGTGTGCCACCAGCTCAGCCAATAACTGTGTGCGGGACCATTAAAATATCCCTTGTTCATCAGAGATCAGACCTCTACCCTTGCCTGTTGCATTTTAAACAAAAAAGGGGAACTGTGGGAAGCCAAAGCCCCAAGTTGGTGCCTGGCTGGATGCCAGGTTGTCTGAGCTTAGCTGTAAACAAGCCAGCCCCAAGGTGGTGCCTGGATGGATGCCAGGTAGTCCCGAGATTACCTATAAACAAGCCTTATTTGGAAGTGCTTGATGGATCTGGTGCGCTTTCTCCTTCTGTGTCCTATCAAGGATCGCCAGGTGGCATGAGGTGATTGAGCAGTGAACACATATTAATGGGCTTTGCTGGGGCTGGGAGGAGGAGGAAGATGATGTACAAGGTTCTTGAATAAACTGCTTGAAGAAGAGCCGTGGTCATGTTTCCTTGCTGGACGAGATAGACGCAAGAAGAAGTGATGAAGATAATTTCATATTCATCACAGAAGTCCATTGACATGAAGTCTCAATTCTGAATATCTATGCACCAAATACAAAGGCAAACACATTCATAAAAGATAAAGTACTAAACCTCAAAGCTCACATAAAATCTCACACACTCATAGTGGAAGACTTCCACAACCCACTCTAACCAATAGACAGGACCACCAGATGGAAAATTAACATAGAAACAAAGAACAAACAGAAGTTGTATACCAGTTGGATTTAACAGACATCTATAGATTATTCCATCCAAACACAAATGAATATACCATTTCCCTCAGGTCCACATGGAGCCTTCTTCAAAATTGATCATATGCTAGACAGCATACTAAACCTGAAAAGATACAAAATACTGGAAAAGTCCTTGTATTTTATCAGACAACCATGATTTAAAGTTGGAATTCAACAACACAAATTGCAGAAACCCTGCAAACATGTGGGAAAATAAACAATGTCCAGTGTCACCAAGTAATAAATAATATTAAAGATTTTGTGGAATTCAATGAGAAAAATGACACATTATACCCAAACTTGGATGGGAAACTTTGAAGTACTACAAAGAAAGTTCATTGCAGTAAGTGCCCATACGAAGAAAACGGGATAGTTACATTAAATAATTAACTGCACAACTGAAAGCCTTAAAATTAAAAGAGGCAAAATCAACCTGGAGAAGACACAATGAAATAATGAATTTGCAGGATATTGTTTTTCGAGAAAATGGACAAGATAGACAAAACTTAATTCAAACTAACCAAAAAGTAGAAAGAAGAATTCAAAATCAAAGGAAATGGACAAATTTCTAAATTGGTATTACTTATCAAAATTAAATCAGGAACAGGCAAACAATTTAAATAGATCTAAAACACCAATGAAGTAGAAGCAGTCATCAAAAGCCTCCCAACCAAAAAATAGCCCAGGACCAGAAAATGTCAGTGCAGAATTCTACCAGAAATTAAAATAAGTTTTAATACAAATACTCATTTTTTTCCAAGCAATAAAAGGGAGAAGATTCATTACTAAACTCTTTTTTATGAGGCTACATTTACATTGGTACACAAGCCACAAAATATATCATTAAGAGAGAAGAGAACTACTGATGACTATGCCTCGCGAATATTGCTGCAAATATACTCAATAAAATATTAGTAAATCAAATCCAATAGCACATCCAGAGAAATCATTTGAAAGATCAAGTAGGCTTCATCCCAAGGATGTAAGCAGGGTTCAACATTTTTGTCCTTTTTGTCTTATTACTTCCATCCTTGATTCTTATTTTCCATCTTTCTGCATAGTTAACTACTTTCTACACTTTTTATTTTATTACCTCTTGCATATTTTAATTTCTAATTTCATATTCTTACATGTCCTTTTTATTTGTGTCTCTATTTGTTCAACTACTTCTGCTTTTCCTGGAATTTTATTCTACTTTTAAGTGCATTCCATTAAGAGAGCTGAAGTTCTGGATCAACTCCATGTCAAATATATCAAATATTTCTACAAGCAGACAGCATACACATTATTACTTTGTTGTTTAGGTATCCCTGTAGCATGGCATTACTAATAGGCTCCTAGTATTACCAGTAGTGCTGAAGCATCAAAATGAAAATTATCCTTTGTCCTCATGTAGAATATTAACAGACAGAGAGCCTTCCATGCTGATATGGATATGGAGTATTTATAAAGTCCAGTGAAAAAGAAAGAGATTCCTGTGTCAAATTTTTATTGTGATGATGAATGTCCTAGCAAATATGGGTGTTAAAATTTCTAACTCTTTTTTAATGTGTTAGCATTGTTCTTCAACTTGGTCATAATCCCCTATAATAATATAAGGTTGAAAATTTAGAAATCCATCCATCTATTGTATTCTACATCAAGGAAGCATTCAGGGGGTATAATGAATTTCATGAGTTTAAACATTGTTAATGTTAACATGACTTAGGAAGTTCCCAAATTAGTCATTGGTGAGGATGTGAGAATGCTATACCAAACCTCATTTTTCCTCCCCCCACTTGCTGATTAGTGTATATGACAATGTACCAACGGAGCTTTGGAAAGATTGTACTGAATTTTGGATGAGGGGGAAAATTGACAGGCTAAGCATCACAGCTATTACAAAATAACAGAGTAAGTGGACTCTTTTCTGTATGCCTCCATTTATGCCTCTCTTCTTTCTGTTTGTTTTTTTTCAATTCTGATATGTTAGTACTCTTGTTACTGAGTTGTATCACATTTTTATAATATAATTAACTAAAATATAGATAATTGCATAAGCAATAAGTCTTCAAACAAATGAATATTTTAATAGAGGTCAAATGTTAATATATGATATTATATAAGTAGGTTATGGATTAAAAATTATGATATACCCAACAACAACATCAAAAAGCCCAGGAAGATATAGTTTCAGTGCATAATTATATCAGAAATTCAAAGAAGAGTTAATATTAGTACTCATCATATTGTTCCACATAATAAAATCAGAAGGTTCATTACCAAACTCTTTTTATGATGCAACAATTACTTTGGTTTCCAAGCCACACAAAGACATAACTAAGAAAGAATATTACAGACCAACATATCCCTCATGAACATTCATGCAAAAATACTCAATAAAATATTGACAAATCAAGTCCAACAGCACACAAGGCGAATCATCTAACATGAACAAGTAGGCTTCATCCCAAGCAAGCAGGGATAGTTCAACATATGAAAAACTATCAATGTGATCCACCGTATAAAGAAACTGAAAAAGGAAAAATGCATAATAACCTCACTGGATGTTGAAAAAGACTTTGACAAATTCAGCATCCTTTCATGATGAAGGTCTTGGAGAAATCAGGCATAACATGAAAAAAAAACTAAACATAATGAAAGCAATATACATTAAACAAAGAGACAACATCAAACTTAATGGACAGAAGATTAAATAGATTCCTATAAACTTAGAACAAGACAAGATGCCCACTTTCTCCATATCTCTTCAATATTGTACTTCAAATTCTAGCTAAAGAAATAAACAAAACAAAAGAAAGCCAAAGGAGATCAAAGGGATATAAATTGGAAAGAAAGAAGTCAAAGAGTCACTATTTTCTCATGATATGATAGTTTACATAAGTGACCTTAAAACTCTATAGAGGGAACTATAACTGATAGACACCTGCAGCAAATTAACAGGATACAACGTTAACTCAAAAATATCAGTAGTCTTACTATATACAGAAATTAACGGCTGAGAAAGCAATCAGAGAATCATCTCCATCTATAATAGCAAAAAACCAAAAGAAAAAAAATCAACTTAAAATATAAAGGGCAATGCTAAGTAAATAAGTGGAAGATCGATTTAGCAAGAACTCGTGTCTTTAAAGAAAGAAATTAAAAAGACACCAGAAAATTGAAAGATCTCAGTGCCCTTGGATACATAGGATATTAATAGTAAAAATGGCAATCTTGCCAAAAGTGATCTACAGATTCAATGCAATCCCCATCAAAATCCTTGCACATTTCTTCACTGGCCTTGAAAGGGTAATACTCAACTTTATATTTAGCAACAAAAGACTCAGGATAGCACAAAACAACCCTATAAAATAAAAGGTGTTCAGGAGGCAACATCATACCCTACACCAAACAATACTATACAGATATAGTCCGAAAACAGCTTAGTATTGGCAAAAAATTAGACAGGTTGACCAATGGAATGGAATAAAAAAATCCCGATAAAAACCTAAGAACACCTGATTTTCGACAAAACATCTAAAGTATCCAATAGATGTTATTCCAATAGATATAATTCAACAAATGTTGGGGCATAACTGGATGATGGTGTACAGAAGACTGCTGATAGACCCATGTTTTGCTCTGCACAGAAAGTCTAAGTAGAAATGGATCAGAGACCTCAACAGGAAATCCAAGACACTGAAACTCTTAGAAGAGAAAGTGGGAAGTACTCTTGAATAAATTGGTACAGGAGAAAGCTTCCTGAACATAACACCAGTAGCATAGACACTCAGATCGACAATTGGACTTCCTGAAACATTGCTGTCAGTTAGGGCAACTGGTCTGTCTAAGGGTCCTCTCTCAGTGGTTCCTGCATGTATTCCTGGTACACTATAGGATTTTGGGGGCATATACCCCCTGGGAGGGATATTCCCCTCAGCCAGGAGACAGGGGAGACGGCATAGAACTTCCTTACTCAAAATGACTTGACAGATTTTGGTAATCCCTCCTGGAAGGCATCACCTTCCTTGTGGAGTGGGGGGAATGGGATGGGAGTGGAGGTGGAGGGGCATAGTAGGGATGAAAGGAGATGGAACAGGGATTGATATGTAAATTAAGAAAAATGTAATAAATATAAAAAATGACATAGCCTGATTTGATGTACTTGAAATTGACAAAGGACCTTTATGAAATTTTATAAGCTGAATGACAAAGGTCAGAGGTTATGTTTCTCCCCCATTTAGTCAAAGAGAGAAATAATAACTCAAATATTGTATTTAGTGCTCAGATTCTAGTAAGTAGATAGTCATTATTTGATATAAAGATGATGCTATAAATACTTTTCAAGAAATGAAAGGACACCTCCCAAAGGGACTAGTTTTCAGTGTCTATGTTGTGTGCAGAATGGCACATCCATTGATGACAGTGACTTACACTTCTGAAGTCTAGTAGAATCTCAGTGTTTTGTAGAGTGCTCAATACACTCCTTTTTATCGATGTAGTCAAGTTTCATGGGCATTTGCTCATGCTATTCTCATGTTATGAATAGAGAAATAGAAGCTTTATGAGGCTTTTTTAGCCCAACCAAATCCATATCACTTTGGCCCTGATCAACTGATCTTAAAAATTTATTTTTAATCACTGGACTTCCACAAATTGCCTAACATGTTCAGCCTATTTAATAGCCTCCTTACTTTTATGTTGGCTTCTCAACTTCTTTGTACATCAAGAATCACTTGAAATACCATGGAATTTACCAGGTCAGAGTATGGTTTGCATTTTGGTGCAGAGGGCTTAGCTTTGCACTGCTATGAAATAGGAGACTCGAGGGTTACAAGTACAGCTGCATATAGGAAGAGGAACCTGGATTCTCTTCCTACATAGACTGTTGTTTGAGGGTAAAATAAATTCATTTTGCATGGAAAAAAACAAAACAAAACAAAATAAAAAATAGGACTTGGATAGGTGTCTCAATATATGGCTTTGGATTATGGAAAGCTTTATTTGCCAGTCTGTCTATCTATCTTTCTCCAATCCATATCCCCTCTTTTCTTTCTTTGTTTCCTTCCTTTCCTTTTGTTTATAATTTCTTTTGCATCTATGTTAATTCCTGTACTATCATCATTTTATTAGGCCTTCTGTCACTACTCACTTAAAAACACACAAATACACACACACACACACACACACACACAGAGATAGTAGAGAAGATAGAAAGAGATAGAGAGATAGAGAGAGAGGTTGGGATCAACCAGACACTGTCCCTATCTTAGCTGGAGAGGAACGATGGAGAGGAACCATATAGAAATCCTGTACATACCAACTTGTCACTCCCCTTTACAACTCTGGAATGATCAACATAACTGTTACTCTTACCTCTGGGACGTTTTGTGAGTTCTCACAGAACTAGATTTCTGTCCACTAAACACACAGAGCATAATCCCAGACACCAACACAACCAATCACACCCAGAGAACCAGAAGTACATATTTTTTGTTGTTGTTGTTTTGCATGTAAGCTGTGTGAGCATGGCTATTTGTTAGCATGACTGTCAGTTTTGTGTCCAATGCATTTGTGTGTATTTATTTCATTTTGTGCCTTTGTGCCTGTTACAATTATTCACTCTATTTTCTCCCCATACTTGTACTATACCATGTTATCTACCTAGTCTAAAGGTAAGGAAATGAAGAGAAGCTTATTTTTTCATTTCATTAAATAGAAAAGGATTAATAGAAGAGTCACACGATGTCTCCATTTTGTAATTAAGAGAAATAGGACATAGGAAATATGATTAAATAGTCATCAATATTGTTGATGGGAAAATGATGCTTTCATTTTTATGTGTATATCACTATATTCATATAGTTGGTTTATAGAACTGAAAATAAGTATAACTCAAAAAAAGCCTTGCATTTTTAAAGAAAACCAGTGGGGCATTAAGGTTAGTCGATTAGTGGGTGTGCATATTTTAGCATGTAGTACTAGAATGAGACAGAATGTAGAATCATAAATGTTGCCTGGCAACTCTGATGGAATTATATATTCTGGGAACATGGACAGAGAAACAGCAGTTTAGATGTAGTGTTCTCATGGCAAATTTTAGTCCTCCAAGATAAGTATCTCATAAAACTTTTTAATGATAGCATTTGTGAAATGGATTCTCCTAACCAAGTCATAGCCAAATCCCTGGAAGTTGGCCTACAGCTATTAATATTACCCAATTCCAGATTACCTAATATCACGGAATATTGTCTATTGAGAAATAGTTCAAAGGCTTTTGGTGATGAATGTCATCTTCCCCTTAAGAAGTAAAACTGTATATTAAGGAAAAAAGATGCACAATTATTCAACTAAAGGTGAGTTTACAATTGTAGCTTCCTTCAGGAAGGTGTTAATCAATTTGATAGAATAGACTGAGTGATAATTTGGTAGCAGTTCATCTCTCATGATGCAGTTAGCTCAACATCAACTATCTGATATCCTCTTACACCCTGAATACCCAATGACCGTTAATCATTTACACATTTTACTATTCAAATCTGTGATTAAATAATTGATGATCTGTACGAGTTTAGAACAATCTTTTGGGAGTCATTCATTTCATTCTCTGGTTATGTAATAATTTAATTATTAAAATAGGACATTAGATAATCCTATGATTTTTGTATCATTTTTTGCTGGAGTCAAGTATGCAAGATCATGTAATTATTAATAATGTAATTAAATTATTTAAATCAATTATGACATCATCTTTTATGTGTCTGATTTGGAGCTACCATGGGGAAGTGGATCATGTGATATCCATTCATTTTTACCTGTTTACTTGACTATTGACATAAACCAATGAATATGTTTAGTGCCACCTTTGGGGATGAAGTTTGCAAGATAATCTAATTACATAATTAACTTATTTAAATTAACCATAGGAGTTAATATTCAGGATCATATAAATTGTTGTATAATTATTTAAATAAAATCATCCTCTATTTCAAGACGAGTCCAGTCAAGCTCCATTGGGGGAGTTAAGCATGCAGTATCTTCACATTTTTGATTAAGTGTTTAAATATAGATGAAGTCATCTTTCATGACTGGAGTCTGGTCATTCCTCCCTGCCAATTAAATGCCACATCACCTATTCATTTATTGTGAGAATTAACCATAACTGACTCATTTAATTATTTAAATGATGATGGCATCACTGATTAGCAAAGTTAGGGTACAGTTATCTCTCTGGACCAGGTTAGGGATTTGGAAGTTGCAGCCATAGACACAGCAGACTCTCAATGCCATGTGTATCACCCAGAGTTTAGGGATGGTGGAAGATTGTGAAAAATATTTCCCAGACTCCACCAAGGTAAGTTTGCCTTCCTGTTTTTCCTCCATATCCTCACATTCCTTGTGCTCTACTGTGGGAAGCAGTGCTAAAAGAGGATTGGCACTGTCACAGAGGCCTCACCAGGGATAATGTCCCCAGAACAGAGATGAGCTGCTGTATCTCAGCTCTGGTGGTGACGCCCAGATGCTTTCATCTTTACAACTGATAACAACATTGTAGCCACTACTGCTAAACCAAGTATGGGCCCAGCATCAACCACATCTCCTGAAGAACCACAGGAGAGACTCAGTGGCTAGGGATAATATCAGCATAACAAGAGTTCTTCAGGCAAGACAGCCTCATTATTAAGTTATTGGATTTTATAAGTTGTGATGACAGCATCCTTCATCAGGCTTGCGTATCCTCTCAAAAACTGATGATGAAAAACAGTCCAAGTATTTATTTCTTATTTATTAAAAATGGTTTAATACATAATCTGTGATCACTGAAGTTTAGGTGCCACATTGTGAGAGTCAAGGGTAAAAGACCATCAAATAATCTGATAATTTCAGTATTCAAACCTGTCTGTTTTTACTCGAGGAACAGTGTAATCTGGATCCATCTTTTGGCGTTAATTGTGGCATGTCATTTTATTATTTAATTAATTAAACCAATGATGATATCATTTCTTATATGCCCAGGTTTAAGGAGTAGTTACTTCCTCCGGCCGCTGATGTTTTTCTGTCCCCAATTAAAAAGTACAGGAACCCTATATATTATATAATGCTGTTGGCCAGATACTACTTTCTCATCAGCTACCTCTGTCTTAATTATTAAACAATTTGTATTAATCTAAGTACTTCCACGTGGTCTTATCTTACCAGAGAGAGAGGCTGCCAGAGTTCTGCTCTCTCTGTCTTCCATCTTGACTCCCTACTTA
Source organism: Phodopus roborovskii (assembly GCF_943737965.1). Taxonomy (NCBI): domain Eukaryota; kingdom Metazoa; phylum Chordata; class Mammalia; order Rodentia; family Cricetidae; genus Phodopus; species Phodopus roborovskii. The sequence continues at coordinate 5,406 of NW_026127079.1, read as the reverse complement.
CTACTTCCTCTCTCCTCCTTGTCTCCTAGTCCTGCCTATCTTGCTTTCCTATTGGAAAGCTTTATACATTAACCAGTATGAGAAACATATTTACATAATAAATGACATTTCCCATCATCTGTTTTCTGTCTAAAATAAAAAGAAGAGGTTTAACCTTAACATAGCAAAATATATCACACAACAGTTATCAAACAAGAATCACAGTTAACAATATTTAGTCCATTAACACTTAATGAGATTTGAAGAAAATATTTTATCATCTATCCTATTTTTGTGAGTCTAAATCCTATATGTAACTTATATTTAATCCTAACTAAGGAAAACTTCAACTCCTTCAAAGATCACAGAAGGATAACATATATACTCTAGAAATAACAGAGACATCTGAAGTTATACTGTAATGTTCCATCTTCAGCCTATAGGCCATATTTTGTCTGGCAGACTCCTCAGCAAAGCAGGAACCTTTAAAATGTCCATCTGTAGTGGCAGTTTGTCAGTCATTTTTCTCTGTGTCCTGCAGACTGTCTGGCAGACACTTCAATGAAGCAGGAACCCTGTAGCAATATCCATCTTGAATCAGCAGTCACTTTTCTGTGGGTCCTGCATGTCCAGTTTATACAGCATAAAGTCAAACAGTCCAGACAAGTGCAGTATCTTGCCAAATGACCAGTCTTGCCATGTTGGAAGTAAAGTTCATAATACGATTCTCTGATGTCCATCTTTCTTTCTGTGGATGTGGTGTTGCAGGAGCATTTATTTCTCACTGTGTATAGAAACCTAAATCATTATAAATGCCATATTCGTAGGTCTTTGAAAGGTTGAAGAATGCCTATCTATCTCAAATACATATCTGTATATCTAGAAATCTTAACCAACATAAGTATAAGATCTGACTATCATATTTAGTATCTATAATCTGTATTGTGTTATACATTACATTTTTACAGTATACCTACACAAAAGGAGAAATGTACATATCACAAAATTGACCATAATTGTATCAATAAATGTAAATCCATTCCAAAACAAAGTATTCATATCTATACCATAATCCCCTTTTTACCTTTACAAAAGAGATTGGTTGTGGTCTTTAACCACTTACAACCAACCTAATTTAAATGAAAACAAACATTTATAAATAATAGTTGGGAATTTTAGCATTCTTTTTCCAACTACTGCCTGCTGTTAAGGGCGTTGTTATGGGATCCTAATAGATGCAGAAATCCTGACTGCAGTCTGCAAGGCTACTTTGTTCATGCTGTTTGAATTTTGGATCGTCAAATTCTGTTTCAGGTTGTCTGGCTTGTTGAAACCACATTAATACATATTTTTCATTTTCTGTGGAACTAAAAATAGAATCCTTTTCCCCGTTACTTATCCTTAGACTTAAAGTTTGGAGTCAAACATTTTTAAAATATATAAATTGAATTAATCCAGCACCTTTTCTTTTATCAGTTGTTGTTATTTCTTCAGTAGTCAAACAATTTAAAGACAGCAAAATAGTATATAACATCCCTAATTTTTTGGTGCTTTTCATCTTTATATGGCTTTTTATTAATCTATTTCTTTTACTTCTATTTTTTTCATTTTTTGAGACAGGGTATCTCTGTGTAACTTTTATGTGACATGGAATTCACTCTGCATACCAGATTTACTTTGCAATTACAGAGATCTGCTGGCCTTTGTCTCCTGAGTGCTAGAATTAAGGCGTGTTCCACCATACCCAGCTTTTCTCTGTCTTTTTAAAACATTTTATTCTTTTCTCTCCTAAGCCTACGTATATTTTAAAACCCACTATAAAAACCTTTAGTGGTTTTTTCTTAATCTGAATCTGTCTTTACAGTAAATCTTTATCTTTTCTGGCCACGAGTCTTTATCTGATAAAGAACTGCATGGCTAAAATGGAAGTCGAGCTGTGTTAGCCATGGTCTATACAAAATGGCAGCAGCTATTTTACCGCCAGCACAGAGAGCGGTGGTCACTTTTTTGTCTACGCTACCATCCCGCAGCATGTTGCCTACTTGAAGAGTTGGTAACTGCCATTGCCATCTTTCATACACACCAATAAATTGTGAGCAGAGTTTCTTAAAAGCCTAGTGATTTTTTTTTTTTTTTTTTTTTTTTTTTTTTTTTTTTTTTTTTTTTTTTTTTTTTGCCACTTGTACTGAGCCATAAAACTTCCCAGAAAGGATCCAGGCAAATATTTGCTTTAATCTATCAAAACTGTCCAACTAAGGAAAAATAAAATGCTGCAACCAAAATTCCTTACTAATTTCTGTTTTTTTTTTTTTGGTTTCTAATACCCTTTTAAGTTTCTGTTAAGTCTCAAGTGGAAGTTCTTATTAGCCATGGGGGTGTCATATTGTAAGGAGGAGGTTTTTGCCTGCCTCTGGTGTTGTCCAGTTGCTGTGCCAGGCCCAATTAACACAAAGAGACCCTGTATATTACATAATGCTGTTGGCCAGGTATTAGTTTATGGGCTAGCTATCTTAATTATTAACCAATTTCTATTAATCTAAGTACTTCAATGTGGTTGTACCTTACTTGAAGGGAGCTGACATTCTGCTTTCTCTGTCTTCCATCTTGTCTCCTCCCTTGCTACTTCCTTCTTCCTTCTTGTTCCTAGTCACTTATCTTGCTTTCCTATTATTTGGCAGTGCTTTATTCATTAGCCTGTATGAAAACAATTGCAAGGGCAGAAGCACCAGGCATGAATTATGAGACATTACCTCATTATTTAATCATATATTTCAAATCTATGATTTGATAATCATTGATCTCTTGAATTTTGCTCAATCTTGTATGAGTCAAGTATAAACCATCATGCTTTCTTAATTTTTTAATCATTTAATTATTAAAATCTATCAGTATTTATTCAGTGATCATTGTAGTTTGGAGCCTGCTAGTTGGAGTCAAAACTGCCAGACCATCAGCTCATCTAATGTTCTACTTATTTAACTGCTATAAGAATTAGGTCATTAAATAGTCAAAGATTCCTACAGTTTGGTTTCTACCTTGTGGGATCAAGTGCGACAGATCATCTACTTATGAAATTAAACTCTTTAAACTGACAATGAGTTTATGGTCCCTAAGTCAGATTTGGAGTCTGATTTTGGGTTTAGCAATGTGAAATCGATCTCATTACTTGATTTATTTAGTCATTTAAATAGATCATTATATCAGCCATAATACTTGAGTTTGGTGACACCTTGTGGAATTTAATATGCAAGGTCATCTAATTATTTATTTCTTATTTAATTGTTTAAATAAATTATTATTCCAGGAAATGTTAACTCTGACTCCAACATGTGGGATTAATATATGTAACACCATCTCGTTATTCAATTATTTTACATGTTATTCAATTATTTATATTTTATAATTTTATTTATTATTTAAATTGATGCTGATGTCGTCCTTCATGACTGGAGTCTGGCCAGTCCTCCGTGGGTATTAATTTTGTGGCATTATTTACTTATCTAAATATTACTTCCTTGACAATCATTGGAGAGTCTGGTTCCATCTTCTGAAAGTCAAGTATGCAGGACCATCAAATTATTTACTTGTTTGATTACTGAAATGATGACGATTGTCATCTGTTAGGGAGTCAGCTGCTAAGAGATAGACACAGGAGATGATTGGTGCAAAGAAGCAGCACCCTGACCATAAGTGACACTGGAAGATCCAATGATTACTGATTATATAATAGATTTTACTGACTAAATGATTTAATAATTTAAAGTTTGCAATTCCGCAGCAGCAATTCCTGAGAAAGGATGTACCAGAACTGACACATTAATTATGCAGTCATCCACTTATTTTAAATATTCAACAATTTAATAATGAGAAAGTCAGAGGATCTTGTCTAAAGGTACTATTGGGCTGATATCATGACACTCCACCCAGTTACTGCAGTTATGACAGGGCTGCTGTGGAATGCATGGCAGAGGCTGTGGCAGCAGTAATGGGCATGCCTTCATCTGCAGAGCCAAAGAAAGAGAAGCTCCTCATTCTGTGAAAGCATCAGCACCAATGCTGCCTTGGTAACCACAATGATGCTACCACTGTGCTCTGCTGCTGTTGCCACTCCTTCTTGTAGTGAGGGCCATGAAGGACAAGATGTGGAGGAGAAGAGATGCAAGGTGAACTCTGTTACTGCCATGCTCTACATTTCACTTGGTCAGATTGAGATCCTTCCTCTAGTCCTCTTCTGGACTCGAATTCCCATTCAGGGAATATGCCTGTGAGAAGGAGAGAGAGAGAGAGAGAGAATATTTGTTTAGAAGAACATAGTTCCCCACATATCTCCATACAATACACCCCCAGAGATACACTTTGTAATCTTATAGCATGTGTCCTCAGGAAGGTTTGTAGAAATGGAGGATTGGAAGGAGTTAGACAAGTAGGCTGGGGTAGTGGTCTTTATCTAGCAGTCATCTTAGAAGATACCAACACAGTAAAGTGGGGACTCTGTAGTCTGGTGTTCATAGGAGACTGGTTCCCTCTATTATGGTATCTCCGTTATTTTTCTTTGTTTTGTTCTTTTTCTCTTGTCTTATCTACTATTGACACAAAAGTCCCTGTTCCCACATGTCCTCCACTTCCAATATTTAATTTTGCTGTCTTGTCAAACCTGGTGTCCACATATGTGTGTGGATTAATATCAGTAATTAAAATTTGATTCCATTGGTCTACCATTCTTTTCTTTTTATTTATCTGCCTTTCTTTTTTGTTCCAATAACAACCTGTTTTTCCAGAATATAGCTCAAAACTAGAGCTTGAATTCAGGGATAGTGATGCCCTCGTGAACTTCCTTTATTTTGGGATCATTTTGGCTATCATGGGTGTTTTATTTTTCATATATAGTTGTTTATTATCATTTGGAGTATCACTGATGATTTGTGCTTAGATTTTGGTGAGGATTGCAATGACTCTGTAGATTTTTTTTAGTAACATTGCTATTTTCAGGTTTATCCTACCCATCCAAGGAATAGGAGGCTCTCATTTTTGGTTTCTTCTTTAATTTCTTTTATGGTCTAAAACACTTCCTATATAGGTCTATCATTTGTTTTGATAAGCATTGTCTCAAGCTATGTTTGTCTTTTTGAGGCTATTGTAAAAGTGATATTTCTCTGATTTCTGTCTAAGTCCCTTTATTTTCTGTATATAATAGGGATACTAAGTTTTTGAGTTAATCTTGTATCCTGCTAATTTGCTGAATGTGTTTATCATCTGAGAAAAATTCTCCATTAGAATTTTTCAGGACACATATATAAACTAACATATCATCTGAAAATGACAGTTTATGTTCTCTCCTTAAAATTTGTATCCCATATGATATCCCACTATTGTTGTCTTATTGCTCTTGCAAAAACTCATATAATATTGGGAAATACAGATAGAGTA